>NC_134483.1:38469828-38769828 GCF_040206685.1 Ascaphus truei
GTATCTAACCCCAGTTGCTGGTGCGTGTAGCTTTTAGTACACAGACAGCGGACGGCACATTGTAAACCACATGGTCATCACTATACAAATGTGAGTGTAACACCGTGTGGTGTTTTTATTGTGTTCTGTTTTTAATAAATTGTACAACTGGTATTTTGCGCTATGTTTGTTCTCCTTATCCTTTGGGTGAATTGACACTGAGCGTGGAAGGAGAGATCCGGAAACAACGCAGAGTGTGGAGAGATTCAGTGCCAGCTGTAGTGACCCTATAGGAAGATTGAAGATACCAATCAGTACCTGTTTTCTGCATAATTGCTGTAGTAGCTAGCAGCTGGGGGAGAAAATTTCTAATACTCAGAAGATATTGCGCAATGGTGTTCTGTTCTCTATTTTTCCAGAAAACTGCAAATATGAAGTATTAAGAAAAACCACACAGAACAGAAGAGACAGTGAGATTAGAACTATCTTGGATTTCCATTCTTGATCTCCTTTTCCCCACGGTCAAAGGAGGACTGGTATAATATTATATTGGACTTGTGTTTTTGTGATTGTTGCGCCCGGTCATCACTCAATTGTTCTACATTGTATAGCAAGTCATTGGATAGACTTGTTTTTTGCTTTTCCAGGCTGCCATCCCATTGTCCCAAGGGTTTGGGTTGGGATTGTTATCACAGTTTATGATTAGTTTATCACAGATAGGTGTGGTGCACTCACTATCACTTTTTCTACTATTTGGTTGAGCGCAGTGTGTAATATATTTCTCTTTTATTGGGGGTAGATGAATTGGGTGAAGGGGGTACTTGGCCCAGAGTGGGTGGTTAGGCCCACCAGGTGGGTCAAGGGGGGGAAAGGTGGGGTTAACCTTTTCATTACGATAGTGGTTACTACCGCTATGGTCCTTAATTACCATAGCAGTTACTACCTGTGACTACCTGTACTCGTCTCAGATCAGGAGGCGGACCCGCAGGGCTGAGGTAGGAATACAAATACACTGACCAGAACCCAGGGTCAGAGTCCTGTAAGAGTATCCGTAGTCGGTATGGAAGCAAGGGTCTGGGCTGGTGGCAGAGTTGCAAAGTCCAGGCGACAGGAGGAGGTGCAAAGTTGAGAAGGCAAGCGAAGGTCAGGGCAGGCGAAATGTAGTGAGGTCAGGGTCATGATTCGGGGTGAGCAACAGGAATTCAAAACAGGCAAGAGGATAAGGCATAACTGCAAAGACCGACAGGAGCTGCAAACACACAGAACTTTGCTCGGCGACTCCCTATGGTAACTGCTGCCTTATAAAGCAGGCTGCCAGTGCTCAAAATGTCCACAGAGAGCAGAAAGGGCAGGAGAGACAGAAAACCCGGACCGCAGTGAAAACCCAGCACGGATCGAGCAGAATCCTTACACTACCGCTATGGTACTGAAGGGGTTAACTCCTCCCGCAACCTTCCCAGTGGGCCTAACCACCCACCCTGGGCCAAGTACCCCCTTCACTAACCCTCTCTACCCCCTATAAACCAGCTACTGTGCCTTAACCCCTTCATTGCCTGTATCCCTGCCATTTTTAAATCCTCAGCGTCACGTGACCATGGGATTTAAATTCTGCAGGGGGATTCCAGCACCCGCAGTGTATATCGGGAAGCAGGGGGTGCCCAAGGCTGAAATCAATGCGGTTCAGCTCAGGAGACCCCTTGCTCACGTACACTATTGGTAAAAATAAAATTTAAGCAGCTTCATTACCTTAGCGGGAAATCAACACGTGAACCAAAATAACAAATTGAGCGCATCATCATTAAAAACATAACCATATTCTAATCATTTCAAAAAGCTGTGGTGTATTTACAGTATAATACCGAATGAGAATTCAGATACCGGGTTATAATGCATTTGAGTGCGTTAACCGTGTCTGGTATCTAGAGAATACAAAAGGAGCAATTCAATTACACATGAAAGGGTGCTACAATTAATTAATCTGAATTCATTGGGACCCAATGTGCCACCTAGTTTTGACAAACCATTTTGCTCCTAAGTTTAGTGACTAAGAATGCATTTATTAGTATATGCTAAATATATGTTACACATATAATGGCTACTAATTTGTTTTTCTTAGGTATTTTCCTTTTTAGGTTTTTATTTACGAGGCACAGTGGATGTTTTTAATTCAACTAAATGTTATTTTAATTGATTTTGACCAAACGATCTTTGTTTCCCAATTGGCTTGCTTTATTGGACATAGTTTAAAGCACTTGATTTACTTTCTAAAATGTATCTTGTGTGTGTTCCAAAATGTTTCACAACAGCTAAATGTGTTGTACTCAGCTTCCAATTTCACTTTTTATATATGATCTTTAGTGCTGACTCAACACTCTTTTGTGCCAGCTCAACAGAAAAAAAACTATTAGAAAGTCAGCCTGCATACTGTACCGCACATGCCACCCATATGCCATTGTCCTTTCAAAATAGAAGCTTGCATATCATTATATTTGCTGAGCACAACCTGTGCCAGCTTCTGCAATCTCTATTCTCAACAACCACATGGCACAGATACAAATTTAAAAAAAGAAGGTAAACATACATTACTCCAGACTTAAAATACATTCATATCTATTTCACAAAGATAACAATGGAAGCATCAGTTTAGGAAGTTTCTTTTAGGTCTGGATGCCCTACTACTTTTGGTTCCCACTGGGATCTTTGCCATTAAGGGGGTAATTTCAAATACTCAGATGCGGACGGTCGCAGTGAAAATCTACATTGACATCACTTTGGAGTACAGTATATTGAATTACCAGTTTACCAGACAATCTATTGACAACACATTATTTTATTCAGGTTCTGAAACTTTTTACATTTATCTCTCTCACTCCTGCACCTACTTCGCGTACCTATCCTTATTCCTTGTTTGCTTTGTCTTGTATCTGTTTTGTTAAACACTACACATTCATTTCATCACAATAAATTAGGGATGTTTTATTGTACAGGGTATGAGAATTAAGCAATCTCCACATAAAGACACCATAAGGAGAGATTAATTTAAAATGTAACTTTTAATTTAAAACTATACACAAATAATTTGATAATCCTCCTCCCTGAGGAAGCGTGTAGCACACACGCGAAACGTACGTCGGACTCTGATGACATTATCACCCTGACGTCAGGCATCGGGACTGAGCATCTAGGAGGCAAACCTATACGGTTGAATTGCGATAAACCATATCCCTCAGATATTTAGGTCATCACTATTCAATGGTTGGGACTATTACTGTAGTATACAAAAAGGCTGTATTTAAGGGAATATCCCACTAGTTTAGCTCCTACTATCATAGATAGGAGCAGCCAAGTGTATTGCATCGCTACACCAAGAGGTGATTTGACGCACAGCCTGCTACCTGTATAATTATTCAGGTCATTTCCATACTGACAGGATAGTATAGTGGTGGTCGTAGACCCTCAGTCACTAATAGTGATTTTTCCTCCTTGCACAATGCTCACATATAAGGGTGTATGTTACCATCTCTCTACCATTTTTAGCCTATTTCTTTTATGCAATTGTGTCGTGGAAGCATCTGACCAATACTATCAATAGATATTAACCCTAGTGTAGCTGTTCAGACCTTAGAAGATCACAGCTAGCACAGTATTTGGACACAATAATTGACCTTTTGGCTGGCATACAGTACGTGCAAACACCACACAAGCAGGACATACCTGTCTATATACAGTACAGTAGTTTGTCTTCTATACCTGAGGTCATTAACCCTCTACAGATGACAATCTGTAATCAGCCATATCGATCCAGGTAGATTATCTGTTTTTAGATATTTTAACAATACACTATGTATACTGTATACTGTATATATCACCTGCGTCGTTATTTACTATAAGATTAAAACTCTATTATTTTTCGACATTGACTGTTAATCCCTGATACTCTAGTGGATTTTGTATTAGGCTACTATTTGTTTAGCCTCAGGACATCCAAATCCTTGACTTATCTTAAAGTCTTGACCTTTATTTACTATACAATGTGTGCAAATCGGTGATCTAGCGTGGCGTCACTGCCATGCAACCGTGTTTCTTTACGTATACACAAACATTTCCAACACACAGCACACAGCACTTTCACTGCAGCAAGGGATTCTGGGAAATGACATGCAAATGAGCACACAAAACCTTCAAAACCATTCAACATGGTTCCCCTACAGGCTTTATATATATATATATATATATATATATATATATATATATATATATATATATATATATATATATATTATAAACCATACGATATATATATATATATAAATACATATATATATATATATATATATATATATATATATAAACCATACGATACCGTTTAAAGCACGAGATCAGGAGACAGCACTCTGGTAAGTTTGATCACAAGTTTTTGTATTGAAAAAGACACATATGAGTGCTGTCTCCTGATCTCGTGCTTCAAACGGTAGCGTCTGGTTTATTATTGCTTTATGGGACAAGCACCCAATTTGTTCTACTTGCAAGTGGAGTATATATATATATATATATATATATATATATATATATATATATATATATATATATATATATATTTGACACCATTGCTGAACTACAGTAATTGATTGAAATTTTTCTGATCTAGTTCCCATTCTCCTGGGTGAATGGACTGCCTTCTGAGAAAGTTGGCTATATAATATCTGACTCTTGAAATGGAGACTGCGGAGAAACATGGAATCTCTTCCTCTATCCAGTGTAGTATTCTGGAGGCTTCTGCGAAAACGCTCAGATTCCTTGTTCCGCCTTGTCGGTTTAAATCTACTACAGCAGTGATATTGTCAGATAGGATCCATCTTTCTTGATGTGGCCAGACTCCTTGGAGCATCTGATCTTGACAAACTGAGCCCCAACCTGTGAGGCTTGTGTCAGTGTTCAATACTGTCCAGATTGGAAGTATCAAAGACTTGTCCTTGTGAAAGTTGCTGATTGAGCTCAAGCATGGTAGGCTGAGCTTTGTGCTTGTTAACAATGGTAGCCTGAATTCTGGAGTTAGATTCAGGTGTCTCCCACAACCGAGGACATTTCTTTGAAGTGGTCTGAAGTGAAAAGTGGATCAAAGTACTGTCTGTAACTGAATTAAGATGTCCTATTATGTAATAAAAATAAAGAATCCCACCCCTCAGCATTAGAGGTAAATATACATGTGACTCAGTGGGCATCAATACAGATTTTCTTGATTACTGAACCGAGTGCAGTCTTTCTTTACTGGACGAGAGAATGGTAATGTTGTATTTTTATTATTTGGGACTAGCACCTGTCTATATGAACCAGTACATTGAGTGCAAGCTGTGCTGTGTGTTTGTATATATATATATATATATATATATATGTAACGGGTTTTCCCCCCCCCCAATCGCAGATTCTACTGTGTGGGTGCAGGAAACATATATTGTTACTCGGTGTGGTGCATAACCTGTTGGCTCACAGGAGGGCTGAGCTTCCGCCATGGGGAAACTGGGGCCATTACACTAGGGATAATACTTACAATGATGCAGCGCCTCCACCTGCGATGGCTCCCACCAGAGGGGGAGTGGTTCCTCGCAGGACAATCAATAAACACATACACAGTGATTATATTAACTAATACCTTTACTAACAAGCAGTATAACATATCACGCAATACCTTTATATAACCTGTGTCCCTCTCTAGAGGAGACACCTACTGCGTCGCGCAGGACGCTTCCCCAACACCAAGTGAGCCCACCCAGTGTCCAAAGAAACCCCACCCAATGTCCCGCACTCTTGCAGAGAGTCAATGGGTGACTGTGCAGTCACAGTTAAGCTAAGGGCCCGGTGGTGCACTTATGTATTAGATACCTGCCGAGCACTCCGGTGCTCGGGTCAGCAATCTTCACAAAGGCTCAGTTGGCGATGACTCCTTCAACCCTCCAACCGAACTTCTGCACGTGGACCGCTAGAGCGGTCCCACTCCAGAACAGTCTCTGTGGACCCCAACGTGGGTCCAACCGCTCCACGGGAACAGCAATCTTCACTGTGTCCCTATCTTCCTAAGGGGCACGTGCTACACTATAGGCCGTCCCTATAGTACAGCAACCTGTAGTGGCTTGGGGAACTCCTATGGGCCTAAAGGGGTTAAGGACCTGTCCCACTCCCCTAACTACCCAAGTCCCTTTAGCCTCGCTAATGCTGACAGCCAACTTGCTGCGCAACAAGGTGCCTGCCTGCCAGACCTCACAGCACTGCCCGC
Source organism: Ascaphus truei (assembly GCF_040206685.1). NCBI lineage: Eukaryota > Metazoa > Chordata > Amphibia > Anura > Ascaphidae > Ascaphus > Ascaphus truei. The sequence goes on from NC_134483.1 coordinate 38,476,079, forward strand.
TGTGACCCTGACAAGGCAGCCCTCTAAACTAAGGGCAGCGTCCCTATCTTGGGCCTCCCTCAGCAATTAACCCACTACCCTAGTGGGGGGTTGGGGCCTATCTGGGGTGCGAGTACCTATAGGGCCGCAGGAGCTGTACTCGCTCCCCGCGCCCTTCCTTCCCTCACAGCTCCCCTGCTCCAACGGATTAACCTGAGTGGCAGGATCCCTCTCTCTAGAGCAGTCCCTGGCAACACTCTCTCTCTCAGAGTACTTGCTACCTCAGACCCAGGGGGTGCTGGCCTAGTACAGCGAGTCCTGGACTCCTGTACCCTAACTCCTTCCTTGGGCTGCTCCGGTCTCTGACTGCTGGCTAACGTGCTGTAAGCCCGCCAAATGTATCTCTTTCCCAGGGGCTCCCTAAGCCCTATTGGCTCCCTGGTGTCACGTGGGGCGCGCAAAGGCTCTTGGGATATGTAGTCCCAGCTCAGAGCCTTCCCTGAATGGCTAGGGGTTCGCGGGCTTTTCCCTACCTCTCCTGCGCCTGCGCAAGCTGTCCTGGGCTGCCTCGATCTTCCATGAGCTCTCGCACGAGTTTGCCCTGTCTCTGGGGCTCTCCCTACACTGTCGGGTCCCTGCGCATGCGCAACCCGCAGCGCAATGGCGGCGCCCTGCTTCACCGGCCGCTGGGACCTTAGAGACGCGATCGCGGCCTTAGCAATGGCCCGATCGCGTCCCCGGCAACCGGCCGCAGGCAGGGGAAGCCGCGCTGCTCCCTGCTCCAGCCCCCACCCTTGGAAGCAGCCGTCGGGTCTTTCGGCACCCGCGCTTGATCTGCTCAAGGGGAGGGGGGTCTCCAGGAGCCACGGGAGCTCCAGGCTATATTCTCCCTCTGGTGGAACTCCAACGTCCTCGCTTGGATAGCAGACATCAATCGACATAAGTTTTATATAATTAAAATGCATGGCACAGAAAATACAACTTATTCCGACTTTACACTTCAGGTTACATTGCACTACACACCAATTAACCGAAGCGTGCTGAGACCATTCGTGGGGTGCCCCTAACAGATCATGTGGGGGTACCTCACTTTTGCGTCCGTGAGCCTCCCCCAGAAAAATTTCCTGAAGAGCACACCGGAGGGCAACAGTCACTGGTTCTTCGCTACTTCCTCCCCCTGGTGGAAGGAGTAGCACAATGTCTTTTAAACAGGCCTTTACCCAGTCATCCGCGTTTTGGATGCGGTAGACCAGGAGGCCAGGACCTTTCCCGCGGTCCACTACCTGGTGGATGGAGCGTTCCTCTTTGAGCTCCAAGGAGAAAAATTTTACTACACAGTCCTTGTCCCTATGGACCGGTGAGGCTTCCACTGGGAAGCGAAAACTGAACAACGTCTCTGTCATCAAAGTCTCGGGTTCACCCGGCAGGGGGTAAAGGGTTGATACCTTACCACTGCGGTGATTCCCGGTGGCCAACAGGTCCTCGGGGACGCTGTCAGTTCCCACCTCGGCTGTATCGGGACCTGTCCACAACACTTCTGGGACAGTCCACTCACTGACTTGGAACTCGGGAGCGTTGGATCCCAGTCCTGGGACAATTTGGGTTGGAGCGCACGGGCTCATACTCCGCGCAGGAGCCGTAGCTCTGGCCTTCCTCACGGTCACCTCCATCGGAGCCTGTGGGGAGCAAGGGAGTTCCTTACCACTCTGCTGGCTGGCGATGGGCTTCTCTTCATCTGGACAATTATCTTCCAAGGAGGACACCTCCGCCAGGACGCGATGCAGAGGGGAGCCCTTCGCCCGGGTGACCAGACTTAAGGAGCCATCGTGCTCCGCGGTCACCTGGAGGCTCACCCCCGACACCCCTGGGGCAGTCGACTCACCCTGGTCGTCGGTAGGCACTGGTCCCCATTCTAGGACCGCTGGTACCTCTGTAGTAGGCCGGACTAGCCATTGTAGGGCCCACGGGCCCACAGCAGGGTCCGCAACATCGGGATACACTTCCTCTAGGGCACACGGGCCCACAGCAGGCTCTGCATCCGCCAGATAGTGTGTTCGTTGACTTCACTAGAGTGGTCCGCCGGCAGGCTCATCACCACAAGTGCTGGGTCACTGGATTCACTAAAAGAAGGTGGGGGTATAGACACCTTACCCTGTGATTCCTCTGTATCATTGCTGGGGTGGTTCGCCGGTAGGGGTCACCCCGCATCCAAGAGCACCTCATCCTGACCGCAACAGGATGGTCAGGTATTGCTCCTCTCAGGAATTGATCACAACAGTACACCTCCACATCGGTGGCCTTAATACAATCCCCTTTTCGCATCTCCTGTAAGACTGTTAGAATCCGCATGAGGAACTCGGATATCTCCTCTCCGTCTTTCTGACAAAGACCGTAGTAACGCTTCATTAATTGTCCCATGTTTGGTGGAAAATCACAGTGCTTGCTCCCCCTGGTGGAATCTGAAGGAGGGTCACTTTCTACAAGGGAGTGGGTCTGGCTCTGCACTGACTCACTCGCATTGCAGGGGCGGGGCTTAGGGTTTCCCGCCAGTCCCGGACAGGTTTCTGCAATACTTTTCTGTGCCGGCGTGCAGTCAGCAGCACGTGCGCTCTCCTGTTTTGGCAGCTCAGGGTACACTACAGGACAGTCTGAACTGACCGAATCTTCCAACCACAAGCTGGACGGACCCAGGCCTTCAGTTATATCTTGCCCGAAACTCACTAGCACGGAACAATACTTCTCGTCCTCCAAGTGTAAATCTACCACGGCTATGGGGGCAGCCCCCCGGAGATGAGGGTTTTGTCCCAGGGCCACTCGTATATCTGGTGACGGAAAGTCTATAGGGACACGGAACACCGCAAGCGTGTGGAGCGGTGGCACTCCCAACTTCATGGCCCAGTCGTGGACCTCGTGTCCGGACTTCACAACCATGATGACAAAAATAGGACTTGAACAGTTTGGAAAAAAAACACAGGGCACCCCAGGTCTAAGTCTCTCAGCAGCGCCTCCAATTGTAACGGGTTTCCCCCCCCCCCCCCAATCGCAGATTCTACTGTGTGGGTGCAGGAAACATATATTGTTACTCGGTGTGGTGCATAACCTGTTGGCTCACAGGAGGGCTGAGCTTCCGCCACGGGGAACCTGGGGCCATTACATTAGGGATAATACTTACAATGATACAGCGCCTCCACCTGCGATGGCTCCCACCAGAGGGGGAGTGGTTCCTCGCAGGACAATCAATAAACACATACACAGTGATTATATTAACTAATACCTTTACTAAAAAGCAGTATAACATATCACGCAATACCTTTATATAACCTGTGTCCCGCTCTAGAGGAGACACCTACTGCGTCGCGCAGGACGCTTCCCCAACACCAAGTGAGCCCACCCAGTGTCCAAAGAAACCCCACCCAATGTCCCGCACTCTTGCAGAGAGTCAATGGGTGACTGCGCAGTCACAGTTAAGCTAAGGGCCCGGTGGTGCACTTATGTATTAGATACCTGCTGAGCACTCCGGTGCTCGGGTCAGCAATCTTCACAAAGGCTCAGTTGGCGATGACTCCTTCAACCCTCCAACCGAACGTCTGCACGTGGACCGCTAGAGCGGTCCCACTCCGGAACAGTCTCTGTGGACCCCAACGTGGGTCCAACCGCTCCACGGGAACAGCAATCTTCACTGTGTCCCTATCTTCCTAAGGGGCACGTGCTACACTATAGGCCGTCCCTATAGTACAGCAACCTGTAGTGGCTTGGGGAACTCCTATGGGCCTAAAGGGGTTAAGGACCTGTCCCACTCCTCTAACTACCCAAGTCCCTTCAGCCTCGCTAATGCTGACAGCCAACTTGCTGCGCAACAAGGTGCCTGCCTGCCAGACCTCACAGCACTGCCCGCTGTGACCCTGACAAGACAGCACTCTAAACTAAGGGCAGCATCCCTATCTTGGGCCTCCCTCAGCAATTAACCCACTACCCTAGTGGGGGGTTGGGGCCTATCTGGGGTGCGAGTACCTATAGGGCCGCAGGAGCTGTACTCGCTCCCCGCGCCCTTCCTTCCCTCATAGCTCCCCTGCTCCAACGGATTAACCTGAGTGGCAGGGTCCCTCTCTCTAGAGCAGTCCCTGGCAACACTCTCTCTCTCAGAGTACTTGCTACCTCAGACCCAGGGGGTGCTGGCCTAGTACAGCGAGTCCTGGACTGCTCCGGTCTCTGACTGCTGGCTAACGTGCTGTAAGCCCGCCAAATGTATCTCTTTCCCAGGGGCTCCCTAAGCCCTATTGGCTCCCTGGTGTCACGTGGGGCGCGCAAAGGCTCTTGGGATATGTAGTCCCAGCTCAGAGCCTTCCCTGAATGGCTAGGGGTTCGCGGGCTTTTCCCTACCTCTCCTGCGCCTGCGCAAGCTGTCCTGGGCTGCCTCGATCTTCCATGAGCTCTCGCGCGAGTTTGCCCTGTCTCTGGGGCTCTCCCTACACTGTCCCGCACCCTTCTCCGCCGGCACCTCCATGTACACCAGACTCTTCTGTGTCACGTGATAGTTCCTACTCGTGTCAGTTTACAGTAGTGTCCACTGAAGTAAATCAACAGTGGACGCTTCTAGACGTCTAGATCATAGGAGTTTAACTATTTCCTATTAGCTGAATATTAGTTCCAAGTTGCATAGTAAAGCATAAAGGCTCAGAATCCGGCCACGCTGCTAGTCCCCCGAGACAACGAAAGTCAAATCAGCTGTTGGGATGGGAAAGGGTGCTGGCTGAGACGTGTAATAGCCTGTGTGATCAGAGTCAGAAAATGCTGTTGAACAGCCAGCAAGGTACTGTAAGTAACCTATTCCATCAGGAGAGGGGGCGAAATCCTTATAGATCTTACTCCCTGAGATACCCTGGGTGGTCAGAGTTATCAAATGCTGTTTAGCAGCCAACAAGAAAAATTCCCTATTCAATCAGGGGAAAGAAGATCCCTATGCTAGAAGTGACCTGTAAAAGATAGATAGCCATCGAAGTCACTGACGGTATAAAGGGACAAGGACTCATCTAACCAGCGAGAGGCATTGGCGTTTGCTGACTTGTGATCTTAGTGCGTCTGAACCTGATGAGCATGTTTCACGTGTTCTAACACGCTTTGCCAAGGGAAAGGAAGGACCTCCCATAGAGCTCCGAAAGTAATCCCTCTAAGGTGGTGGCGGGGCTATGCCACACATACGCTTGCAGAATGGTTAACCCCTAAGGTGCTGTTTTCAGTGGTCCTGGGCATAAGCTGGCAATCAGCCAGCTAAGGAGCATACTGCGCCAGATGAAGAGCACACAGAAGTATATATAATATATATGTAGTGGTGTTCCCCATAGCCTCATTTTTCTTGTACCTACTGTAGCTGCATGTGCTGTAGGGACAAGCGACAGGTCAGCTGGCCCTTCAGGAGGGTGGGGGGTTGAGCAGGCAGCGTTCGGGTGTCACCGAGGCTCCGCGGCGGCCCGCCTAGCACAGGGCGCCGCCATGATGGATCGTTGTGCATGCACAGTATAGATGTGCTGCAGGGAGCTCCTGGAAGGTCGCTCATGTGCAGAGTAAGCGCGCGAACGGCTGACCAATAGGTGGAAGGCTCTTAGCGGATCCACAACTCCATGAGCCTCAGTAAGGTCAGAGGGGAATCAGGAGCCAATGGGAAGGTTGGATTGCTGGAAGGGAAGCTAGCTGCGGGGACCACGCTAGCCAGTGCGCCCCAGGGAAGCAAGGGGAGAGGAGGTGTGTGTTGCAGGAGGTCGGTGACCCACTGCATAGGGCAGAGATTTCCCCTAGGCCCCAGTGCAGGCCCTGAGTCACCACTAGCTTTTGGTACTGCAGGGAACGCCATAGATAGGGGAGCATACCCTTTATTGATATCAGTATACAGGGACACTGTGTCTTCGTGTGCAGCAGTGAGAGTGGTGATTGGGATCAAGCTACTGGACTCAAGTACAGACTCATAGGAGACTACGCTGACTCATCTGATCCTTTTTGAAGTACAGTTACCGGCTGCTGGAGCAGCCGGAAGGTATTATACTAAGTGCACCAACACCGGTACCTGCAGGCGCTGATCCCGCCTTGGGGGAGGGTTCTTTGGGGACACTAAGGGTTGAGTGACCAAGGGACTGGACACGGTGTGGGGTACACGTGGTGGTGGGAGAGAAACATTACTCCAGGGTGGAGGTGACCCAGCCGGAGGTGTTATGTTACTGTATTGCCGTATCTGCTTGCATGGTGATTAGTTATTCATATGTATGTTCATGTTCTGCATTCACGTATAGTAAACCGTTATACTATATGGAATAGTATTGTTATTCTTGTCCAGGGGAATCTTACTAATTGTGGATCCTGGGCAAGTGGAGGCGCTGCCAAATATATATTGTGGCCCCAGGCTCCCAGTTAGCGGAGGCCCAGATCTCACTGAGCCAACAGGTATACACAGCATTAGTAGTCTTTCTATGTCCGTAGGAAAGAGGGCTACACATATATATATATATATATATATATATATATATATATATATATATATATATATATATATATATATATATATATATATAGACCATACAATACCGGTTGCAACACGACATCAAGGGACAGCACGCAAGTAAGTAAATCATGAATTTTCTATATTTGATAGAAGACACAAAAACCGACGTTTCGTGCACCACCTTGAGAAAGGTCCCACTGGGGTACTGAAACGTCGGTTTATGTGTCTTTTTCAATACAAAAACTTGTGATCAAACTTACCAGAGTGCTGTCTCCTGATCTCGTGCTTCAAACGGTATCGTATGGTTTATATATATATTATATATATATATATATATATATGTGTGTATATATGTATATATATATATATATATATATATATATATATATATATATATGTGTGTATATATATATATATATATATATATATATGTATATATATATATATATATATATATATATATATATATATATATATATATATAAATAGAGAGCAGTTGGCACACTGTAAACAGATTATCCACTGATGCTTATCCCATATATGCACATACACAAAAAGATTTTACCAAATGGAGATCCAGGAAAAACGAGACAGCACACAGTCAGGGAATCCAAAGCTGTTGTATTCAGGATAAATACATAGGCACTGCATCCAACGTTTCGGTCATCAAAACGTGACCTTCCTCAGGGACGTGCAGTGTATAAATGCCAGTGTAAACCCTTATATACCCACATCTATCAAACCAAAGTGATAAAAAATCATGCTCACCTGTGTATAAAACAAAAAAAACGCGAAAACCATGTGTAACTGTCCGTTGTGGACCGCAGCCCTGTGCTGGAATGCACCACCATCTTGTTTAAAAGTTAAACTGCTGTTGTGGTATACTATGGGTGCCCACAAGGCTCATTCTATTCTACCAGGGTTTACTGCACATGCGCGACGCGAGCGCTATACAATCTAATAGAATAGCTTCTACAGTAGTGTTTCTCAGGTTCTGCAGTGTTAAAAACCCACAAAACATGTTGGCATGACTGTGCATACATGCATGGGGCTTATACAGCAGTCCTGGCACACTATTTAAACTGTAGATACTCGTATGCGCCTTAAAGGGCCTGTGTACTCAAGGATGAGATACACTCCTGCCCAATATGTACTGCGCATGTGCGCAACGCTGTATACAGCCCTGTGGAAGAAGTCCCTGGCTGGCTCCCGAAATACTACACCTTAAACTATTAATCAACTATAGTTATGCAAAAAGCATCTTTGTGGAGCTGTAGGGCCACAAGCCACACAACGGAAGCATATATAAAAAAACACCACATAGTAATATATTTGGCATGCATTAGTAGTGATATTTATAAGGATTCTTTTACCCAAACTATGCAGAAACATGAAAGATATATGTAATAAAACAATTATATAGAGCACAAGACTATGTAGAGATTGATACTACGCACACAATAACTATGGTGCATAGAGGAAACGCATGTATGTGTATAATAAATATATATACACATATAGCACAACTCGTTTCATTAATTACATAAAATTAACATACACAAGCTCTATAAGTCCTTACAGTGCTCACATGTATACCGCAAATGGAGTCAATATGTAAATATTGACTTTCACTCCAGAACCCAATGAACATGCCACCGAACAACTATTGGTACGTGTATAACCAAAAACCACGTGGATAAAAAGTGAACATAAAGTGCCTCAATACAGAAGGAATTAATCTACAATAAAATATAAACATCACAAAAACCATCCTAAATATAGATCCTCATTAAGGCCAAACGGAGCCATAGTCCGTAGTTCAAAGATGTGTCTAGCCTCACTTTGTAATAAGAGTCTATTTCTGACCCCCCCTCGACTGGGCACTGGGACTTGCAAAATGGGCATGCATCTAAAGGTTGCCAATGAGTGTTTTTGATCTCTGAAATGTTTGGCAACCGGAAGACATTTGAACTCCTGGTCATTCACATCTGATAACAATGCTTTACGTATGGTTGACCTGTGTATGGCAATACGTTCTTTTAACATTCTAACTGTTTTTCCAATATAGACCAATCCACAAGGGTTCATGCCTGGGTTCATGCCTGGCTGACGGGCGGCTGATCTGTTAAATGATAATGATTAGGATTTAATAGGCTGCAATGCTTCGCGTGTCTACCAGATGGCATAAATTCATGAATTGTAATGCAGTATATATATATATACTGTGCAGTATTGCAGCCAGCGGGAATAAAATGCTTCAATCCCTGCCTGGAAAATACCTCAATGCACTCGGGCAGAAAACAGTCACAAACCTCAATACACCCGGGTATACCCGAATTCGTGGGACTAGCCGAGCTCGAATAAAGTGTGTCGCCAGTGTATATAGAGAAGGGGAAAAAAAGAACACACAATAGTGTAATACTGTATAATACAGTTAATTTAGAGAAAAGTGTGAGCGGGTGGTCTCTTTAGAGTCAGAGATTGCTGATCTTAAGAGGCATCTTGCAATATTAAGGGACATTGGCAATCTTGAAAGGGAATTAGCGCTCACTGAACAGACCCTTGCTTCGACTAGTGGTGCAGATGGTGGCGCTGTTAGTGAGGAGCAGATAGGTAGCTTGGTTGCTATTAGTGAGGAGCAGGTAGGTAGCTGGGTGACAGTTAGAAGGGGAAGCAGGGGCAATAGGGAGAGGCAGGTCATTTCTGAGCTGACACATCCCAATAGATTTGCCATGTTGAGTGAAGATATTGGGAATGTTGGGGCAGAAATGGCAAGGCTGGGGGAGACTAATTCCTCTAGCAGCCAGGGGAATAGTTCCTCCAGCACAGAGAAGACTCAGGATGCTCAGATACAAAGAAAGATTGTGGTGGTAGGGGACTCCATTATTTGGAAGGTAGATAGGGCAATCTGTTGCCAGGATCGCATGAACCGAACAGTTTGTTGTCTCCCGGGTGCTCGGGTTCGGCACATTGCGGATCGGGTAGACAGATTGTTGGGGGGGCTGGGATTGACCCGGCGGTCTTGGTACACGTTGGCACCAATGACAAAGTTAGAGAAAGATGGAGGATCCTAAAAAATGATTACAGGGATCTAGGCCAAAAGCTTAAGGCAAGGACCTCCAAGGTAGTATTTTCTGAAATACTACCAGTGCCATGCGCTACCACAGGGAGACAGTCAGAGATCAGGGAGGTTAATGCATGGCTAAGAAAGTGGTGCAGGAAGGAGGGGTTTGGGTTTTTAGAGCACTGGGACTCCTTTTCTGAGAGGTGCCATCTATATTCTAGGGACGGATTGCACCTCAATGAAGAGGGATCTTCTGTGCTAGGGGGGAGAATGCTAAAAAGGTTGGAGGAGATTTTAAACTAGGATGGAGGGGGAGGGGAATGAAACAGATAATGAACTAAATGGAATAGATGAGGATACAAGGTGGTATGGAGGTAGAATGGGGGCAAGTGCAAGTTTGACAAGCAGTGAGACACCCATAGTAAATACAGATAATACTAGAAAACTTCTAAAGACTAAACAAAGTGGGCGCAGAAAGGAAGGAGCAGATAAGATAATAGTACAGGCTGAAAAAAAACCTGAAATGCTTGCTTGCTAATGCAAGAAGCCTGACAGATAAAATGGGGGAGCTTGAATTAATAGCTGCAAGGGAGCAGTATGATATCATAGGCATTACTGAAACATGGTGGGATAAAACTCATGACTGGACAGTTAATTTAGAGGGTTATTCTCTTTTTCGGAAGGATCGAACAAATAGAAGGGGAGATGGAGTATGTTTATATGTTAAACCGGATCTAAAACCTATTATAAGGGATGATGTCTATGAAGGGAATGATGAAAATGTAGAGACTTTGTGGGTAGAAATTAGCAGTGGAGGTAAAAGTATAAAGAAAATGTTTGAGGGAATATGCTATAAACCACCAAATATCTGTGAGAATGAGGTAGCTAAAATACTTTTGAAAATGGAGAAGGCATCAAAACTGGGTCATGTTTGCATAATGGGGGATTTTAATTATCTAGACATAGACTGGGGCAATGAGATTAGCGTTACAACAAAAGGGAACAGGTTTTTGGGGGTGCTTAAAGACAATTATATGACCCAAATTATTGAGAAACCAACCAGGAGAGGGGCAGTTCTGGATTTGGTCATATCAAACAATGTAGAAGTAATAACAAATATTCAAGTCCTGGAACATTTGGGTAACAGTGATAATAACATGGTCTCATTTGAAATAAATGATCAAAAAACAGATTACTTGGGTTCAACAAAGACCTTCAACTTTGGAAAGGCAGATTTTAATAAACTGAGGTCTAATCTAGTAGTAATACAATGGGATGGTGTTTTTGCAAGGAAAAATGTAGAAGATAAATGGGCAGTCTTTAAAACATTGTTAGAAAAGCACACTTATCAGTGTATACCCATGGGTAATAAGTATAAAAGAAATAAGTCAAAACCAATGTGGCTAAATAAACAGGTAGGGGAGGAAATGGACAAGAAGAGGAAGGCTTTTAGTTTCTTTAAGTCAGAAGGGACAGAGACATCGTATCAGAATTATAAGGAATGTAACAAAAATTGCAAAAGGGCAATCAAATTAGCAAAAATGGATAATGAAAAAAGGATTGCAATAGAAAGTAAGGTCAACCCTAAAAAATTCTTCAAGTACCTTAATAACAAAAAAATAAGAAAAGAAAATATAGGACCCTTTCAGTGTGAGATGGGTAGGCAGATTATTGGAGATAAGGAAAAAGCTGAGGTATTAAACAAATTCTTTGCCTCTGTGTTTACCAGGGAAGAATCAAGTTCAATAGTAGTGCCGCAGGAGGAAGCCACAACCTCCATATTAATGAACAATTGGTTAACTGAGGAACAAGTTCATAAGCGACTTGAAAAAATTAAAGTTAATAAGGCACGTGGCCCCGATGGCATACATCCAAGAGTTCTCAAGGGGTTAAGCTTAGTAATAGCAAAACCATTATATTTAATATTCAAGGACTCCATTTCCACAGGCTCAGTACCACAAGATTGGTGTAAAGCAGATGTGGAGCCTATATTTAAAAAGGGAGCTAGATCACAACTGGGAAATTACAGACCTGTAAGCCTGACTTCAATAGTAGGGAAACTACTTGAAGGTTTAATACGGGATAATATTCAGGAATACCTAATGGAAAATAAAACTATTAGTAATACTCAGCATGGATTTATGAAGGATAGATCTTGCCAAACTAACCTTCTTTGTTTCTTTGAGGAGGTAAGTATAAATCAAGACCAGAGTAATGCCGTTGATGTGGTCTACTTAGATTTTGCAAAGGCTTTTGATACGGTTTCACACAAGAGGTTGGTGTACAAAATAAAGAAAGTTGGACTCAGTAATAATATATGCACCTGGATTGAAAACTGGTTAAAGGACAGACAACAGAGGGTTGTCATAAATGGAACTTTTTCAGGTTGGGCTAAAGTCGTGAGTGAAGTACCTCAGGGATCGGTACTGGGACCCCTGCTTTTTAACTTGTTTATTAATGACCTTGAGGTTGGGATTGAGAGCAAAGTCTCCATCTTTGCTGATGATACTAAATTGTGTAAGGTAATAGAATCAGAGCAGGATGTAATTTCTCTTCAGAAGGACTTGGAGAGACTGGAAACGTGGGCAGGTAAATGGCAGATGAGGTTTAATACAGATAAATGGAAGGTTATGCATTTGGGATACAAGAATAAAAAGGCGACTTACAAATTAAATGGAGATATATTGGGGGAATCCTTGATGGAGAAGGATTTAGGAGTGCTTGTAGACAGCAGGCTTAGCAATAGTGCCCAATGTCATGCAGTAGCTGCAAAGGCAAACAGGATCTTATCTTGCATCAAACGAGCAATGGATGGAAGGGAAGTAAACATAATTATGCCCCATTACAAAGCATTAGTAAGACCACACCTTGAATATGGAGTACAATTTTGGGCACCAATCCTAAGAAAAGACATTATGGAACTAGAGAGAGTGCAGAGAAGAGCCACCAAATTAATACAGGGGATGGACAATCTAACTTATGAGGAGAGGCTAGCTAAATTAGATTTATTTAAATTAGAAAAGAGGCGTCTAAGAGGGGATATGATAACTATATACAAATATATTCAGGGACAATACAAGGAGCTTTCAAAATAACTATTCATCCCACGGGCAGTACAAAGGACTCGGGGCCATCCCTTAAGGTTGGAGGAAAGGAAATTTCACCAGCAACAAAGGAAAGGGTTCTTTACAGTAAGGGCAGTTAAAATGTGGAATTCATTACCCATGGAGACTGTGATGGCAGATACAATAGATTTGTTCAAAAAAAGGTTGGACATCTTTTTAGATGGGAAAGGTATACAGGGATATACCAAATAAGTATACATGGGAAGGATGTTGATCCAGGGATTCATCCGATTGCCAATTCTTGGAGTCAGGAAGGAATTAATTTTTCCTCATAATAGGGTTTTTTGTTTGCCTTCCTCTGGATCAATAAGTATAGATATAGGATAAAGTATCTGTTGTCTAAATTTAGCATAGGTTGAACTTGATGGACGGAAGTCTTTTTTCAACCTCATCTACTATGTAACTATGTAACTATGTAGAAGGTAATGCACTCACATTTTATGCATTTTATCTCTGATGAGATTGTGCGCACTTGGAACCCCCTTTTCCTTAACCATATGGCCAGGATGATGATTGTTCCCCCTGAGGAGGTTGTTAGTGGCTGTAACCTTTCTGTAGATGGAATTCTCTAAGTTTTTAATCTCATCTCTCATAATGGTTAGGTCAAGAAAGTGTAGCATCTCACTACTGATTTTGTATGTCAGTTTGAGATTGTGTATTCTGGTTGAGACAATGGATAAATCCCAGTAGGAGTTCAGAAGTGCCATTCCACAGGATAATATCATCGATGTACCTGCCCCACATCTTAATACACTGTGTACTTATCATTTGTCTTATTGAAAACCACCATTTCTTCCCACCAGACTAGATAGAGATTTGCATATGTAAGGGCACAAGTAGTCCCCATCGCTGTGCCCTGTGTCTTTTGGTTAAGAGACTGGTTGCAAAGAAAGTAATTCCTTGTCAGGACAAAGACAAGAAGTTGAAGTATAAACTGATTGTGTGGATGGAACTGGCACCCTCTCGAGCTCAGGAAATGTGCTACTGCCTTCATGCCAATTTTGCCTGCTCGTATAGATGCCCTCTATATCCTGATGTGAGACATCCAGCTCTATGCGGAGAGTATTAACCTCATTCTGTGATATGTCCAACTCTATATTGAAAACCCGCTCTATATTGAGAGAATTGATCTCTCTCTATAAGATCTCCCGTTTGGTACCTACAGATGTAGCCAGCTGTATCGCAAACCTGCCCCAGTACATGTGCTGGTGATTCGCGGACCAAATGTGGAGTGTCCACAGCAAATTGCAGAGCAGTGGGGAACTTCCCATCAGGATTGACACAGTGGGGTTCCCTGTTTCTGAATGAGACTCCTACTGTGTTAATCCTATTGGGCCGGATCAGTCTGGGAGAGCGGCCCAGGGAGAGCAGACAGAATCAATCCCTCTCTCTGCACATCTCTAATAGGCAAACGCAATGTTTTTATTTTATTTTAAATACATAGGATTGAAGCAGGGGGTCTTTGGGGCTGAACCTCATTAATTCAGGTTAAGGGACCCCCTTCTTTCCCAAGTACAGTATGGGGTGCCGGTAACTCATGAATGTTTAAATGTCCTGGTCACGTGATGCAAGAGACTTACATTTGCAGGGGATACTGGAACCCCATACGGGGCCTTTATCTCAAGCTGCAGGGGCCAGGGGCTAAAATTAATGCAGTTCAGCTCCGAAGACTCCCTCTTTCAATACTATGTAATTAAAATAAAATATAAAAAGCTTTGTTACCATATAGGCTAGCTACTTAGGTAATGAAGGGGTTAAACCAAAGCACCTTGTTTGTTGGGGTTAGAGAGGGTGGGTGAAGGGATAGTTGCCCCAGGGTGGGTGGTTCGGCCCGTTTAATTCTCCCGAGTCACGTGACCTGGACATTTAAACTACCCCATACCAGGACCTGTAACTCTGGAAACAGGGGGACTCCGGGGCTGAAATTAATGCGGTTCGGCTCTGGAGCCCCCCTGCTTCAATACTATGTAATTAAAGTAGAATAAAAACATTGTGATCGCCTGTTAGAGATGTGCAGAGAGAGGGATTAATTATGTCTGTTTCCTCTGCACAGTTCTTCCAGACTGGTGCATCCCGGTAGAATTAACGCATCGGGAGTCCAATTCAGAAACGGGGACCCCTGCTGTGTTAATAATGATGGGTAATTAGTCTGGGCACAAGCAATCCGTGAGCAGGCAGTTGTCAGGCAGATGCAATCTGCGGTTTCCTGAAGGAATAATCGATAATATATCTGGCTACATCTTTAGACTGTGAAACTCTTTCTGGGAGAGTTTGAGCTTGGCACAGAGATGGCGAATCTCTCTCCAAGAGACTTTGTGCTCTGTACTGAGGCTGTCCAACTCCTTTTAAAGAGCCTCTAAGCTCAAGACTAAGAGACTCCTTCTGAGACAGTTCAAGCTCTACACTGAGACAAAGGGCCTTCTTTTGAGCCTCCTCCTGCTTCTGTTATAAATCAGCAATAACTTTGTTGGAGCAGGTTTGTTTCTTGACCATGATGGTAGTAATAGTGTTTGCCATCTTCAGCTCAGTCATCAGGTCTTAGAAGTCACTACGTAAGTGACACTCCATGTTCATCACAGTCCCAGGGTCAAAGGCGAGTGTGAGCAGACCACTCAGAAGGTGATGCCAAGCTACAATCTCCTTCTGAAATCATTCCCGGAGGAGATCACAGTCATGCCCAGCAGCCTGCAGTGCATAGTAAGAGCTAGTCAAGGAATTGACACTTATTAGTTCCAGCTCTGCTTCCCTGGTATTGTCTGTTGAGGGTTTAACCCAATCAGAACTGTACAAACACTTATTCGGGGGAACATGACTTCTGCTTTGGGCCCTCTGGAGTTTACACCATTCCTGGCATGAATCTTCCATTCAAGCTAAGCTGGAGGACAATGAAGGCCCCTTCTGATGTCGCAATGCCAGAGTCCACAAAGGCCTGAGTATACGTGGATGACGTTCCCCATGATATGTTGACAGAAAGCAGGAGCTGTTGACAGGATCCTGGAGGAGGAATAGCAGAAATGCCTAGAGAGAAAATGTGCCCCTACCCCCCACAGAACAGACAGAGGCGCTGCTGCTGGTGTTGCTGTTGGAGTCGGATTCGTGGGTGAAGACATCAAAAAGTAAGAAAAAGATGGATTTTGTTTTTTTTAATGTTGTATTTTTTTTTAGGTTCCCCATTGCATGGCATAGTGGCATCTCATGCCCACAGGGCATGGGAGTGCCACCATGCCATTCAATTGTTTTTTTTATATATATATATATATATATATATATATATATATATATATATATATATATATATTTCAGGAATTGCAATATTCTTTTTATTGTACTGTATGCTTGTTTTTATTTTTTTTGCAGGTGCACCATTCAATGGCATAGTGGCATCTCTGGTCCATGACGCAATGATCCTCAACAGTACCTCCATCCTGCAGGGCTCCTGTGAGAGGCAGGGGTTGATTCCCACAGGAACTTCCATAGCAGGGGACAAATCATGCTGATGCCATATCCATGCAACAGGGGTTTATTGTAGCCAGCTTACAATATAATGGGATAACTTCAACTGGTTACAACTTCAACAGGAACATAACTTTAGCTCTGGTCTTCCTCTTGTACCAAGGGCACCCTACTGTATGTCCCTGCACAGGATATGACTAGGTCCCCAGGAGCTTGAGGCCCCTGGGCTAGTCTATGCTTCCTTACCCCACTAAAGGGCAAGGCTGGACCAGGATTCTGCATCCCTAGCAGAGGTGCAGAACAGGAACACCCAATCCCCAGAGGGGACTCTCTGCACTAGCACTCCCCAGAGGGGAACTGGGAACTAGGGAGGGGCCCCCAACTTTTATACCTGGGAAGGGGTTAATCCCTCTCCCCCAGTATTTGGGCTGGATTGGCAGAGTGCAAAACCTCCAATTCTTTATCGCTGTGTCTCTTCTCTCCCAACAGCAGTACCAGCGTGTGTGTGTGCTCAAGATATGGCACTATTTACTTTTGCACATACAGTAGCAAACTCTTACAATATTTGGCTGCCATTTTACCCAGTTAGTGTTATATATCACAAGAAATAATGCTAGTTTTCATTGTGTGTATTTCTCCTTAATAGTTTGTTACTTGTCTCATTGTTGGATTTTGCTTTAAAACAAATCCCTTCATTGTTACTTTGTCAAGATGCTGTAACCAACAGGTTGAAGGAAATATTATAAATGGCTGAAAACCTTGTTTTCTCTAGCATCTGTCCCCAATATAATTAATTTTAGAATGCCAAAATGTCAATAATAGATTAATATTATTCAGGTGCTAATACTAACAGAGCCTCCCACTGCTTTTTCATCTGCAGGTGAAATGTAATCACTCAATATTGAAGGGCTTTTAATTACCCACTGAATAACGGTTAAATCTCTCAGACACAAATGCAGCATATTGACCTAAAATAAAAGGTAAATATTTGCTTTGAAAATACTATAGTTTTGAAACTCGTTATTTATGTCGACAATGAGCTAAAGGTATTGGGGCTGCAAAACCCAGCTGTGTTGAATGAATTAGATCTTCTCGTTGTAAAAATAATCACCAAGAAGAGTGAGCTTTTATAGAACTGCACCAAGATGCACAATAAAACAGTGCGGCATATGTGATCTTTGCTGCTTCCACTCCTTGATATTTTTGAGATCCGAAGTCCTTAATATAAAATGTGTTCAGACTGTGCACTCACAGCTGCACTTAACATCTGGCTTTCCTGATGCTCAGAGATAAAGCAAAAGTCAGCTAATCTTCACCGTGGGTTAACATTATTCTTTATTACAGTACTGCAGGTCTAAAGTACATCATTCTCCGCTCTAGGGGACCTTAGGTTGTAAAAGATGAAAATTAAAATGAAGTCATGTGGAATAAGAGTTCCCCCTTTTCACTTTTCGTCTCTTTCTATACCTTTTTTTCCTTTATTCTGCCTTTTCAGATTTCCTGCCAGCTGCATACAATATGCTCAAACCACAGGCCATTCTGTATAAAATGGATTCTAAAACCCCGGTGTTAAAATGGATTATGAATTTTGAAATATGTGTTTGCAAGTTTATGAATAAGAGTTTAGACCTGAGTCAAGTTATAAGTTATAAGTATACAGTGGTGCAAAGATTAAAATGCATTTCACAACGCATACTCCAATATTTGCAAAGTAATAGAATAAAACTTCAGAAAATCATATCCTTTAAATGCATACCTGTAGTTTCACAATGGCTAACCGCTAAGGCAATGAAGGGGTTAACCACCCGTACCAGGCTTATTGTGGGGAGAGGGGGTGGGTGAAGGGGGTATTGTCCCCAAGGGTGGGTGGGTAGGCCTCCTGGTGGGTAGTGGGTGAGGGTGGTTAGGCCTCACGGGTGTGTAGTGGGTGAGGGTGGGTTAATCCCTTAATTACTCTAGCGGTTACTAACCGCTACTGTGATTAAAGGGTTAAGGGACATTAGATTGACGCTTTTTATTCTTGTGTATTTTTTGCAGCACCGGAGGGCAGGGTGAGGATGGCCTTCATCGTGGGTGCCTGGCAGGGGTGAGTGCAAGATGTATTTATTTTATTTCTGCTGCTTCTTGTATTTGAAATGGGCAAATGCATTATTATCCATTTGTGGATAATAGTAATTTTGCCCATTACTGTATGTGTTAGTTGATATAGTAATGTTTATTGACGGCCTAGGATGTGGGTAGTGGTGCTGTAGTGTGCAGTGTTTTTATTGTAGCGGGGGTGGGTGAAGGGGGTATTAGCCCAAGTTGGAGATAAAGCACAGAACAGACATACCCAAGAACTGGGGTCATTATGGGGAATTATGAGGAATAAAAAAGATTAATAAAGACACCAAACTTCTATCTCTTCATTAAGTCCTTTCGGGACCAGAGTAGCTAGTTTCTGTATCCAGAATGTTTCCTGGATAGGAGGTGATACGGTAAAGGACCTCTCTATCCAGGAAACATTCTGGATACAGAAACTAGCTACTCTGGTCCAGAAAGGACTTAATGAAGAGATAGACGTTTGGTGCCTTTATTAATCTTTATTATTCCTCATAATTCATTGACCCCAGTTCTTGGGTATGTCTGTTCTGTGCTTTATCTTCAACTTGGTGCCTGGAGTTTAGCTCATAGCTTTCAAAGTGTACTTACCTTCATATGTATAATATATGTATACCTGTGCTAATATATTTTTTGTTTTATTTCAGAGTTCCATTCTATATTGCGCCGTAAAAGTGTATTACTTGATCTATTGAGCTACTTAATCTCAATGTGTATAGTAATCTTTTTATATTATTTTATTAAATGATTTACTGTGTATCTACTGTGTAATATATTGATGGGTGCTTTTATATTTCTTAATTGAGTGACTGCAGCAGTAAGCTTGCATAGTTTCCTCACGGAGACCTCCTAAACATGATTATGCAATCAGGTGCGTGGTTGCACATACTGAGGCTGGGATTGGACAGGTGCGGTTTTTGGTGCAGCCAATCAATTGTGTATACTGGGGTTAAATACTCAGTTTTTCAGTGTAAAATAATCCCTGAAGAAGTGGCAGCTTGCTACGAAACGCCTAGGATTAAGCTTTGCAGCTAAATTCTGATATCCAAGTGTTCCCAAACCGCGACACTCTCTGCTCCTGAGTGCAGACGTCACTAATATCGCCACGGACCATCCAGCGCCAGTGTGCTGAGTGCGGAAGTAGCGGATAGCGGGCTAGACTGTGAGCTCCATTCCCCCCACATCAGAGTTGCTGACGAATGGAGAACTTGTTTCCAGACAGGACGATACACAAAGGAGGAAGCCTACAACTACCCTGGACACTACCTACCTGTGGACACTACCCTGTGCTGTAGAGGTCCTTGATCGTAATCACCAGTGTATGCAGATTGAGAGACTGCTCCGGCTGTTCCCTGGCGTCTGGTAAACTCGTGTGTGAGTACATGAAATGCTTGTTGATTCTATTCTGATGTACGCAGATATATCACCTGTTTTATGTTTCTAATATAATTTGTACTTACTTCACCGTATGCGTTGTGCGCTGTTCTTTCATATCCAATGAAGGGTCTGCATCTTTAAATTTAGCACTCTACATAGATAAAAATGTCTAATTTTAATTTAAAAATATCAATTAAAATACCCTTTTCTAAGCCCATTCTTATTGCTGACATCTACCGCTCTTTTAAAGCCCCACTACAATCCCTGACTGATATCACCCAGTTTCTTGGCTCAATCTCCTCTCAGAATGAGAAAAGTGAGCTGCTAGTTCTTGGATTTAAACTACAATTGGCTTGATCCTGAAAACAACAAAATCCAGATACAACTCAAGTCACTTAACCTGGCGCAACTACTTTCCCAACCCACATGGACAAGCCTGAAATCTCACAACCATTCCTTGTTAGACTGGATTCTTTCCTCTAGTCCCAGCACAATCCAATCCTCTGGCATCCTAGCTGGCATTTTTCAGTGACCATGCAATAGTGTACTGTGTAAAGAAAATCAGATCACCCCAATCAAGCCCTAAAGTTCTACTCACTAGAACATTTAGAAACTTTAATCCACAACAGTTTCTGGCTGATCTTACAAGCTGACCTTTGTACAAAATGTACTTAATTCCTGACCCTGATTCTGCACTCGACTATTCCCAATCCGAGTTCTTAAAACTCTGTTATTCCCATTCTCCACTATGCAGGATAAGAGTACGGGGGCCCATCTACCATGGGTAACAACCAACCTTATATTGCTCTACAATCTTAGGGATGGGTTGTGGAAAAGCTAAAAAGTAACTGGCTCTACCAAGGATCTTAATAACTACAGATGACTGCGGAATATGTGCACAAGGCAAACAAGACACTCAAAACCCCAATATTACTCTGACAATCTTCACCAGAATAAAACAAATCCAATTAACTTCTGGAAGGTTATCAACAATATATCCCAGCCTTCTAGCCATCAACAACCATGTAATTTCATTAAGGAGGATATTACTCTGACAAATCCCAGTGATATTGCAAATTGTGAGGATTGGACCTCGGTCCCGTGCCTCTGACGCGTCCCGTGACGCATTGGGTGATGCCCCTGGCACGTGCACTGTGCACGAGCACCGCAGTACTCCTGCCGGCACCATACCTAGGCTCCGCCCCCGTGCCACATCCCGTGACGCAACGGAGGACGCTCCTGTCTCCACTACATGTCAGTGTCGCATGACCAGAAACACTTGAGGGGTTAGTGCTAACAACATTATTTATTCCACAGCTGCTGCACTCCGCCCCTGCCTATCAGTACACAGTCATCCTGTGATGATTTATTGCCTGCAGCTTTCCCATTGGCTCTCTGTTCAGCCCTTAGGCAAATTGGCTGAGCATAAACTTGTGTTTATGTACGAAGTGCCATCCTCAAGCATCCTGCTGCCCTGCTGTTGCCCTGTGCCTTCTGTCTTGATCTCTTGTACCTTTGACCTTAGCTTGTACCCAGACCACTGCCTTCTCTGATCCCTGAACTCGGCTTATATTTGGACTAACACCTTCTCTGACCCCTGGACCTCGGCTACGCACTACGACGATTCTGATAGATATCTATACATATATATTTAGGCACTGTACCATGTATAAGTTTCACTGGATGTGCACTGAGCTCTGTCTGTGTTTCATGTTCTGTCTCTGATTTAAAATATATATTGCCATGCTCAGTAGCACTCCTCTGTGGCACTTATATGCTTATATATATGTTGTGGTTATTTTGGGGGTTCAATATGAGCTTGTAGGTGTCCTGTATGTTTTACAATTCTTGTTCAGCTGGTCTTAGCTGATTGGAGGCTGGCAACCTCCTACCTAATTGAACCTCACCCCCTCCCACATTTAAATGGTTAAAAGCTCACTCCATAGCATCTCCCACTCTCAGGAGAACTTGCTTGCTTGCAGTATGATTGTGACAAATCTAATACAGAGTGCTTTTCCTGGTAATGTACAGGTTAATAAAAGCTTCAATCAGACTTAGAACTATGCAACTAATTTTGACAGATTTATTATAAATCTTTCTTCCTGGTAATGCACAGGTTATTAAGAATTTATATTAGTGTTAGGGACCCTTGAGATGTGGTCTGCCATGTAGTGGCTCAGGGGCTTACAACACTTTGGCCAAAATGTTAAACTAAAAGACCATTTTATTTAATAGATATCTATACATATATTTAGGCACTGTACCGTGTATAAGTTTCATTGGATGTGCACTGAGCTCTGTCTGTATTTCATGTTCTGTCTCTGGTTTTAAGTACCCCTATAGTCCCACACTCTCCCAACAATGCCCATAGTTTTCATTTTGTCCCAGTATCTGAAGAGAAGATCACACAAGTGCTCCTCAAATTAAAACTAAGCAGCCAATGTGGACCTGACGTACTGCAATCTAAGTTCCTATGAACCCAGCCATTGCCAAACTGCTTGCTTCCCTAATATCTTATCTTCAGGCCATATCCCTAAGACCTGGAACTAAAAACTGCCAGAGTTGTCCCAATCTTCAAAAGTGGGGACACAAACACTGTCTCAAACTACAGGCCAATCTCTCTTCTTCCAATAATATCCAAAGTCATGAAAATGTGTTCACTCCCAATTAAGCAATTACTATACCAAGACAAATTTCCCTTGTCAATTCCATTCTGGTTTTCACCCAAAACACTCCACAGTAACTACCCTCTTAAAAGTTTGCAATGAGATTCAGTGCGGAATGGAACTGGGACAACTTACTGGTGCAATATTCCTAGATTTTGCAAAGGCTTTTGATACTATCGTGCTAAACATGTTCCAGTGCTCTGGAAAAGGGAACCCTTTTCAACCCTTAATGTGACGTCACATCCTTTTGAACTAATGTAACCTATCACATGTTACAGCAACCAATGGGATTGTCTTCAATCCCATTGGCTCTAATACCATGTGATATATAGCCATGTGGTTTGAAGGATGTAACGTACCTCCCTTGCAGATGACATTACATCCTTTAAAAAAAAAGAGGCGGGCACATGATACAGCATCCAATCAGATTGGAGCTGTACCATCTGACCTGAAAATGTTATGTCACAGACCCTATATAAGGCTTGGACGCCTCATTTAACAGGAAGAAGATGACAAGACAACATCCGTTGGGACTTACCATGGGGTTGGATAGATAGTTGAAGACAGAGATAGAACATTAAAGATAAGAAAGAAATAATGACAGATGAATATAGAAGAAGGTGATAGAAGATAAAAGAAAGAAGAATTGTGTTTCCTGTTCCGGATCTTCAAGGTGGAGGGCGTTGGATTGACTTTGATGACGTCGCAGTACGAGAGCTTCCTGAAATGCCGGTATTCGGAGGGTCAACGCTTCTAAAGGTAAGAAAAATATTGAATGTATGTAATTTTATTTTTACACGTTTTTTTATTGTATTTTTTTATATTTTGGTTTTTCATTGCCCATTGACTGATAATGTATTAATCTGTGCCCGTTTAGGTACAGATAAATAAAGTGACAGCCAATGCATTTTTTGGCAAATGTTTTTTTCTATTGATTGCTGTTTTTTCTTTTTCTGTTTATTGTTTGGCTTAAATTGTTGGTAATTTGGATGGCTTGATTTTATTTCATTTTCCAATTGTTAAGCATTTTTAATTAACTGTATTTTGTTGGCTACTGGTTTTAATTGATGTGTTAGCTAGTGTTTTTATTAATTCATTGATTTGTGTGCTAGTGGTTTACATTCATTAATTGTTTTGTTGGTTAGTGCTTTTATTTATTTAATTCATTGGTTGGCTAGTGCTTTTATTTATTTAATTGGTTGGCTAGTGCTTTTATTTATTTTATTGGTTGGCTAGTGCTTTTATTTATTTAATAGGTTGGCCATTGCTTTTATTTATTTAATTGGGGTGTTTATGGCTTGTTTATATCTTTCATTATTGTTTATTTTTTGGCCTTCATCCTTTTTTATTAGGGTGAACATTGACTGCTATAGTGGCTTATCATGCCATGTTATATTGGTATGATGTACCACTATCCCAATCAAAGGGTACAAGGTGGGTATAGTGGTCCCGGGGTGGGTAGTCGGGTGGGTTAACCCCTTAATTACTATAGTGGTTATTAACTGATAAGGTGATTAAGGGGTTAGGGGCCATTAGATTGTATTTTTTCATGTATTCTTGCTGGCATCGGAGGACATGGGTCTGCAGTATGCTGACGAGGATTCCCTTCATGATGGAAGGGGTAGAGTAGAAAGGTTTATTTACTTTGTTTATGCTTGCTGGCTACTGTTTTATTTAATAATGTGCACATCAACTATTATCAATATCTGATAATAGTTGTTTTGCCCATTACAGAACTGTATGTGATGGGGAGTGGGGGAAGGAGGGGGTATTTATTTAAATGTATTGAAAAAAAAATGTTGGACACAGGATTGTTTCCGCAGGCCAGCAGGGACAATCCGAGGACCCCTGGACACCCACGGAGACAACCTGAGGGCCCACAGACACCCGCAGGGACCACCTGAGGACCCCCGGATACCTGTGAGGACCAGTCGAGGGTTCACAGACACCAGCGGGGACTAACTGAGGACCCCCGGACACTCATGGGGACAACCCGAGGACCTACAAACACCCGCAGGGACCACCTTAGGACCCCCAGACACCTACGGGGACCACCCTAGAGCCCACAGACACCTATGGGGACTACCTGAGGACCCCGGACACCCGTGGCTTCTGGTATCAATCATGTGGGGGTAGAGGAGGTGGGTATTAGTGTTGTTGTGTTTTAAATGTTTATGGTGGGTAGCAGCTGTTTTAATATTCATTTTATTACTAGTAGAAAAATCCAGTGCACTCTATCCCTAGAGTGTTATGATCTCCCCAGCGAAGGGGGTTATCCCTTCTGCCGCCCCTACTCTCCCGTGTTCAGCGGGTAAAATCAAACATACAAAACAGTTTAGGGAGAGGTATCATATCATCTCTTTTGATACCCCTTCCTGTATGTAATTCCTTATGTTTGTTGTTTCATTTAACATGTTTTGTTTATATGCTGCGTTTTTGTTAATTTATTTATTTATCCAGTTTTGTATGTTATGCTTGTTGCAATATAGGATTTATGTTTAATTAGTGCAATATAGGTTTTGTTAGTATTTGTATATTCTTGTTTGTTTTTTTACGCCGTGTGTGTTTCAACAAACTAACATTGTACTGTACTGATTGGACGGCTCATTAGCAATTACATGGTGCGCTCCTGGTTGGTGGTTGGACATTGCGTTTTGCTACTTAAACCTACCACAGGACTTTTTAGGCCAAGCAACTGATGAAGCGCCATTTAGGCGAGGTAAGGTCATCACGCAGCTACGCATCATCATGATGATGATACCCGGAAGCTGCCATCACTTCATCTCCACAAGGACGCTATACCTGAAAGTTAAGCTGCTTTCCTGTTTAACATCTATGGACTTAGTCCTTTACCTTCCTCTTTCAATCTTGGATTGTGAGGTTTTTGGGGATACTGTGTAGCTCTTTCACCTGCTTTGGGATACGTTTCTCTGTGGTAGTAAGACCTTGATGAGAGGATGCTTGGATCTTTATTATCCTTTCTTTTTACTGTAAAGTTTTAATATGTGTTATTAATTTTTTATATATACATTAAAATATTTTTTTTTTGGCAATTGATTATAGTTTTCTCTTTTTTTGCGCCCTTTTTTTGTTTTGTATTTTATTACTAGTGTAGATGAGCAGGGGGTCTCCGGAGCAGAACCGCGTTAATGTGAGGTCCTGGAACCCCCTGCTTCCTGAGATACAGACACCGATATAGGGAGCCGGTATCTCCTATGCATTTAAATGTCCGTGGGAATAAAATGCATAGGAGATACCGGCACCCCATAACGGGGCCTGTATCTTGGGAAGCAGGGGGTCCCCGGACCTGAAATCAATGCAGTACTGCTCCAGAAACCCCCTGCTCATCTACACTAGTAATAACATGTATTTTAAAAAACATTAATTTCGGGTAAGATTTGTGCAGGGAGGGCGGCTCTCTCTTTGCAGGTCTCTCTGCAGCTGAAAGAAATCACCGGGTAAGGCCTTCTCAGAGAGGCTATGATCATGTCGCCGGCTACTCGCCAGTTTTGCAAATGTTGCTATCACAGATATTCTGGGCTTTCTGCATACTGTGATATCAATACTGTCAAAACTGGCGATTTTTTTCCCCACCGATTAGTGGCCCCTGTGTGTACTAAAGTAGCCAATGATCACAAACCCAAGGACACTTTTCCCTACTAATCCTAATCGATTTCTCTGCTGCTTTTGATACTTTTGATCACGCTCTGCTTCATTTTGTAAACTCTAAAGCCCTAACAAATACTGTAAGGCCTGTCCCGTCTCATTTGACAGGAAGAAGTGCTATAAACAACACACCTGCAAGAAGAAAAGAAGATCAGAAGAATAGACCAGAAGAAAAGAAGACATCTTTAAATAAAAAAAATAAGAGACATATCTTTAATCAATGGAGTATCCATTGTTTTGGGTCAAGTTGAGGATGTAAAAATAAACGTTTATCTGTGTGGATGATTATACAGATTCTTTGTTCCTATAATTATGATTTCTTGCATTGCCAAATATAATTTATCCTTGAGGCAGTTTCCAATACCCCCCTTCAGTTAGTACAGGTTAAAAATAGAGAACAGACTTTGGCATCAATTTTCTTTTCTGTTCTGTTCTGACATATCTACTAAAAAACTTGATTTATATAGTAATTTCCTAGCTACTTATTTAAACTATGCATAGCTTTTTAGCATGACACAATACAATAAAAAATCCTTGGAAAAGCCGGGGCACAGAGCCTACAGGATACTCTTATCTTGGTCTTGGGCAGACTTCATCTTGTACCCAAAATGTACTATAAAAAAATCACATGTTCTACGTTTCTACAAAATAATTATATCTACAGTAACAGTCTTACAAACTAATATCAGAAAATAATCTGGGTAAAAAAAGGATACAAACAGATAACATGGATTCCAAATCACTTGAATTCCACTGACAAATTACCCTTAAAAAAAAAAAAAAAAAATTCTTGGACGTGATTCAGAAATTATGATTTTGGTAATGAAAATGTTAGTGACATAGATCTAAAATAATAATGCAGAAAAAAACATTAATACAGCATTAATACAAATACCAATATAATAAAGTACATAAAAAAATGTAACTTGTTCCAATACCTTTCCGTAATGTCATACAGTATAACAGTTCCTTCGTGTTATAGAGTTACATTTTTTAGACACTAATTAGTTCTTTTTTACTTGTGTCGGCTCTGGGCTCTGTCTCATTAAACCAAAACATTCACATTGACCATCTCCGCTCTGCAAACATCCCTTTCTCTTGTTTAACATTCCACTTGTACATTTTGTAACAGTGGCTATGATAGAGTGTAAGCTCTTCTG
Organism: Ascaphus truei; assembly: GCF_040206685.1. Lineage (NCBI taxonomy): Eukaryota > Metazoa > Chordata > Amphibia > Anura > Ascaphidae > Ascaphus > Ascaphus truei. The sequence continues at coordinate 38,503,159 of NC_134483.1, forward strand.
CAACTAGAGTGTAGTTGTACTGTGATTGAAACAATGTAAAAATAATGGTGTTTAACTTTAAAATTATTTTTATTGGATTCGTGTGGCTAAGCAATAAGGCATCTGGTAATTCCAATAGATGACTTCCATTTAAAATACAAGTTTAATTTAATCTAAAACATTCCTACTATACTACTAATAAAGCTATGATTGGATGCATCATAAAATTTAACACACTAGTGGCTGTTGGACTATATCCAGAAAGGCTCTCGAACCAGGATAATTTTGTATCTTTATTTAATTCGGAGATCATATCAATTATTTTCTCCCTGTCATGCATAACTTTGGTTCCATTTTTAGAAAGCTCTTCCAACCTTAACGTGACATTAAAATTAGTTAACCATTGCTTCAGTTGTTCTGTATGATTTATAAGGAGAAATACCAAGTGTGAACCATGTTTGTATGGACTGCTCTTGAAATGCAGTGTGTGTTGTACAATTAGCGTATTTGGAAGTAACCAACCAATCTCTAGGGTTCATTTGCCAAGTAACCAATTTGTATTTCATCTCCCTTGCTCCTGGTATTGATGTGTCTAACTTAATTTTCAATGGTGATCTTTCTGTAAATGGTAATTCTGACAAAGTAACAATATTGTAAAGTGAACATCCTTGACTAGAATATGTATGTTTATTGTTGCTTGTGTAAGGTTATTTTTTACAGTCCCAGCTATCCATATCCTCTGGTTTTAGTCCATTGATCCACCACACTGCCACACCGTTTGTTGTATTCTCAAATAATTGAGATGCCTCTTTTCTTATGAATGTCTGATTCGGGGATACTATTATACCACTGTGATACCAGGTAATTCCTTCCTGATATTCGCATTAGCACAATGCCTTTATGATATCTCCCTCATTCCATGTTACAGATAATGAGACCTCATGGAATTCACTTTCTGAAACTTCCCCATGTACGTGACAATGGGTGCAATGTGAGTATGTATAAAACAGGGAAAACTCACATATGTCTCTTGTGTCCATTATATCTGTTATTGTCATTAAAATGGGACATTTTCTGTCTGGTATCGGAAGTTCCACATCCCGTGATAACAGTTGTTGTAGTTGTCCAAATTTTCTCTAGTCTCAGCTCAAGCAATGGTCCTTTCATCTTTGGAAGATGTGGTAGCTGTTCATCTGATGGAATCTTGTCTTTTATCTTTGGTCTTTCTGTAGCTGCTTTTGAACATGGTTCCCAAACGTGTCGCAGATAACATGAACCTGTAAAGCTTATACACATACTGTAGAGGGGGCAGAAAATATTGGGGGTTCCAAATAGAAGTATCGTCCAGGCATCCGAAGCCATAATTCACCTGGGCAGATAAAGATGAAACCGCAACATCAGTCCTTACCAGGGATATCTGTTGGCTCAGATTAATCTGCCTTTCCTGTATATATTTTATATTTTTATAATATCATAATTTATAGCACTCCTTTTGAGAGATATATATATATATATATATATATATATATATATATATATATATATATATATATATATATATATATATATATATATACATTTTATGTTATGGTTGGTGAAAACCTCCACTGTTAGCATATAGCCAATAAAGAATATCACTTGTGAGCACATTCACATGTCTTAGACAGGTCTGCAACCCTGCTTTTCAACCATTATCACCTAGCATACAGTGCTCCCAATGCAGCAAGGGATTCTGGGAAATTACATGCAAATAAGCACACAATGTGTCACTTTTTGCCTGGAATATCCATTCACATGGAGATCCATTCGCTAAGGTGGCAGCCGTTGGTAACTCGGCTTCGTCGCGGTCTCCGACGCGTTACGTCACTTCCGGTAAGGCTTCTGTGATGGACAGTAGCTCTGCACCAATCCTCTCTGTCTCTGGGTGGCCTGTTATTGGACTCCCCTTGTCCTACACATTCGTGTGCTCGCATTGCTCCCCGCCTGATCTCTACCAGCCCCGTTACACTGAGGCCCCTGCCCTCCGCGCAGCATGACCTCCGTCCTGCACGGTCTCTGTGTCCTCTCCACCCTCACAGCCACAGAGTAGGACCGCCCAGAGACAGAGAGGATTAGTGCCTAGCTACTGTCCTTCACAGAAGCCTTACCGGAACTGACGTAACGCGTCGGAGACCGCGACGAAGCCGAGTTACCAACGCTGCAAAGTGGGCTAGGCAGCAGACGGCTGAGCACTGTTGTATCCATCAGACACAGAACGGAGTCGGCGGGGTGAGCTTCGGCAGTATCCGATCTATACTCCATTCACTTAAGAGTGATATATGCTGTTTCAATACTTTTTTATTGTGAGTGTGCAATTTTAAGCATCTTTATAAAGTAAATAACTTTGTACCATTGATCTGCACCATGGGTACTTTTCTTTGTCCTTATATCTCACCACTACAATGATATCTGGGTTGCAGTGCATATACGCCTGTATATAGAAGATTGAACACATTCTAGTTACCTGTTGTTGCCCATACTCTATGAAATCCTGTGAGTAGGCTGCACACACGAGCCAAGACATCCAGTGAATTAACTCACATTGAACTTTATTGTCTGCACTTAGATTGTTTTTTCTTGTTGTTGCTTTTCTTCTATATGCTCCCCCTGGGTTGTGAGAATACTTAAAGATGCTCCGAGCAGGATTCAGCCTCGTCGAGCTCATGCATGATGACGTAGTGCCATCGCCTTTACCCGTTTTGTGACAAGATGGTGACTTCTTCGGAGGCTATTGGGAGTATCTATAAAACGGTGTTTAAATATTCAAATGTTGCCTGGCAACAAATTGTCAAACAAAAATGGCATAAGTTGACCCTTTATATACCGGATTTCATTATAGATCCTCTATGGGCGTGCAGTTTCTTTTCTTCTTTTTTCTAAGGTTAATCTATTGGATGTGGTACATCCTCCTGAAAGCAGCTCTGACCTCATCTACCTGAAGCATTTGTATAGTACACTCAAGAACCATCGACTGGACATTCATTGGACTTGTTTTTCTTTGTTGTTTGTCTTTTCACTACCTATTTGATATACTATGTTTAAATCATCCAAGCACTATTTGGAGGCTTCAATATACTAGCCATTTAGCACTATATTAAATTTTTTTAGTGGTTAATTAATACATATTTAGATTTGGTGCTACTATATATATATAGTATATTGGATCAATATATATATTGGATCGCTTTGTCAGTGTCAGGATTCAAAGCATAAACACGATGCCTGCAGCTCCAACAGCAGCACTTCAGAATGTAGGAACACTGCCCGATATATATATTATTATTTTTTATTTATATATAAATATATATATGTATATATATATATATATATATATATATATATATATATATATATATATATATATACTGTGACAGAAACCAGGGGATGGTAATAAATTCCATATATAGGGTTCCCAGGATACTGAACAGCTTCTATCCTGTTAAGGCTGGAAAGTGCAGCCTCAAAATGCATGCACTCCATCCCACAGTTTGGCAAGTGCTGGAACTGAGGGATGAGGGATCCAGACCAGAGTTTGTCTGCTGCCTGATTTCTGTCACCTGTCCTGCTAGATAAAAATCAGGTATTTAAGGCTGATTTCCTGGTTCCTCTTCCCTCTTCCCAAGAGACTGGAGGCAGGAAGGCTGCTGGAAGCAGAGAGGGGAAAGGCCTCTCCCCAAACAGGTTAAATCATTCTTATATGCAAATATGCAAATAATGGGAAAAGGCGGGGTTGCAGACCTGCCTAAGACATGCAGATGAGCATACAGCTATATTTGCATATTTGCTTTCCTGTGGAGGGTTTTTGTCACTTTTTTTACTCACCATAACTTAACTCAGTATTATGGTTTAGCCTATCCCATAGCCTCTCTTGCATTCCCAGTAAAATCAACCCCACACTGATGAGACCCATCAAGGTCGAAACAGCTGTCTGTGGGTGGTTTTCTGGGTATGCACCTTAACCCTGGCTGTGCTCAAAGCTGTGACCATGCAGCAAGCTTAAGCCTATAGGGAACCATGTTAAAAATGGTTATTGTGGCAAAAAGTGACACTGTGTGCTCATTTGCATATCATTTCCCAGAATCCCTTGCTGCAGTGGAAGTGCTGTATGCTGGGTGATAATGGGGAAAGGCGGGGTTGCAGACCTGCCTAAGACATGCAGATGAGCATACAGCTATATTTGCATATTTGCTTTCCTGTGGAGGGTTTTTGTCACTTTTTTTACTCACCATAACTTAACTCAGTATTATGGTTTTATATATATATATATATATATATTTTTTTTTTTAAATATATATATATATAAATTTAAAAATATATATATATATATCGGGCAGTGTTCCTCCTTTCTGAAGTGCTGCTGTTGGAGCTGCAGGCATCGTGTTTATGCTTTGACCCCTGACACTGACAAAGCGATCCAATCAACAAATGAGCCAGGACATGCCCCAGGAAGCCTGGGACAGAACAATGTGGTCCCTCTGCATAGAAGGAGGTAAGAACCAACGGAGGCATGGGATTTTTAGGGGGCACTATTTAAAGAGGAGATTCCCTACTCACTGACCTCTTTTCCTCTCACTAAGCCATAAGGGGCATCAGAAGGTAAGGAGTTGGAGGACGATCCCATATCTAAATTTAAGGTGGAAAAGTGTTTTGATTAATCTTCTTTCCCCAGATTGGGTTTTTTAACATGAATTTGCAGTCTGGATAAATACGAACCGTCTGCCCCCCCCCCCCCCCTTGAATAATACTGTATATAACTCATGTTATATTAAAATACATATCTCATCAGTAACAACCTGATATTTATTACTAAGGAATAGGATTAATTAATAGGAACCTCAAATTCTTTAGGCATCTCTTAGGGTAGCCTTATGGTAAAAGAAATGCCCTCGGAATTAGAATGTCGTGGCTCAAGACCAGCTTTCTTTGACCATGCCCAAGTCATTTTACCTCCTTGTGCTTAAGACGCTAAGCAATGAACCACAACCTATGTTCCCCATGGCAGCATCTTTTAACTGTGTGTTCTATTGTTATATTTTCAGGTTACAAAAATAATACTCAATCTGAAACTAATTGTTTTGTAGTCATCAGTGCAAAATGTTCTGCTGTTTCTCTTGGCAGATACTAAGCCAATAAAATCAGCAAACCATATTAAAAAAAAGCTATGGCTGGATTCTGATAGCGCAAACCTATCTAAAGGTTATAATTTGTTCATTTATATTGTTATGCTTAAACAATCACATAATGATTTCTGTTGTTTTATAATTAGGGAGTAGTGCTTTGCCAAGTTAGTGCAGATTTATTTGAGCAAAATGAGACCCACAGAGGTTGTTAATGAACTAATACGTTTGTTTTTTTTCAAATATGGTTCTATGACTTGGGTGGCATCTAAGATGAAATGTCAGTGCCAGTAAGATACAGGGTTTGTGCAGCTTCCTATGAAAGTCACTAATGAGTTATATTCCTTATCACATACTGCACATTGCGAACTTCTCAACTTTTAAACTAAACTCTTAGGAAATTACATTATTGACAACTGCAAAAGAAAATTATTGACAAGCAGTTTGTTTTCAATACTCAGAATTTCTTTTGTCCTGTCTTATAAAGCATATAAAATGATATCAAATCCATGTTGCTCTCCTATTATTCTACTATTGTACAGTGTGCTTTCGGTGCAATCTTTAGTAACTATGGCTGGGATACATCAAACCGCGAAGCAGGGTACTGAGCCCAGTCTGTCATGGCAGTTACGGTACAGACAATATCCAGTATCCTGCTTTTATGACTCCCATGCTATGTCTCTTAGGCCCAGACTCCCTAAGGGTCGATAAATTAGAAGATTGGTGTTAAGAATATTTCTTTCTATTTATTGACCTATTCAGTCAGTGAAAACCGGCTTTTTAAGTCTGCAATATTTGTAATATGGTGTATGTAAATGAGGATTAAAATATAGAATTAAAGCTTAATTACTTATTAACATGCTATCTAAGTCAGATATCTTATTAGGCAATATGAGACCTCCGACAAATTATCTTCAATTTGTTAACGGTACCTGAGGCTGGCATTAAAAGCCAATCTTGCCTACAGAATATATATATTCATTATATACATGAAGGTACAGGTAATATAGCAACATTTGTATATGGGTGCTCAAGAATACATGAAAGAAAACCTTCTTAGTTGCTCTCCAATAAGAAATGCTGAGATACTGGCCCCTGCTTGGGTGAAGTGAGTGAATAAATATCTAATAGGAGCAGAGCTGTGACAGCACCCCCACCACCCTGTGACCCGTGTGCAACACCAGACTGCCTGAGATCCTCCTCTGTGATGTCGCTGATGCCATAACATGAGACTTTGGTCTGTATTACAGGACTTTCTTGCTGCCTTACTGTGAGATGCTGGGACTTATCACAGGACTCCCTCAGTGCCCTGTACACTACCTATCTGAGGTGCTCTATGTCCTTGGGCTATTCTCATAGAACTTTTGCTCATTACCTTTGAGCTTTGCATCTCTGGGGATTTTACATTAGTGCTATTAGTGCAATATTTGGATGTGCAGCTTAGTCCGGGCATCAGTATACAGAGCTGACTTGTAGCACATTATAGGGTCTAATCTTTATGCAATTGCTATGTGTCTTACCATCTTTCACCATTATTAAGAGGTTTATGTATATTCGTTATATATTTTTTTTTTGTGGTCTGGATTTACTTTCCATTTATATTAATCATTATCTATTGCATTGGATCGGCCGATCTTTGTCACACTACTGGGGGGGAAATTATTTTTTCCCCTGGTTCTGTTATGGTATATTTGCAATAATATATTGTTATCTTGTTTTGGTTCTTACCAGGCCTATTGTACCTCTTTGGTGTTTCTACGCTGTGTCACATAGCGATTTGTCATACGATCTGTGTGGGTCTGTTTTATGTGTTTTTTATACTTTTTGCTAATAAAGTCCATTTTTTTCTATTTTTCATTATTCAGTGTTTGAGTGCACCTCTTTGACCCTACTTTTTCTTTTTCTTAGTTATATAATTCCCTTGGGTCGGTAGCACCACCAGAGGGTCACTTTTTACCATGACCTTTGGTTAACTGATTACTTAGTCAAATAGGGGTGATTTGACTGCGGCATCTTTTGTGTGTCTTAAATATCTAATTGGGTCTTGCATTCTTCTTCAGAATTTGCATAGTTTGTATCGGGTTATTGCTTAAAAATAAGAAAAAAATTGTGGTACCATTAATAAAGCCCCGGTCTTGGATAACATAGGTTTGGAAATAATCTTCAATTAAACACCAGATAGAGATTAAGGGCTCTATGCAGTAAGCGCCGAAAAAGTGCTCTCGGCAAGTGTTCACTATAGGCATGATGTTGCCGATTTTCCCTCGCCGTATGCAATAAGTGCTGAATCCCTTCCGAATAAAGCCGAAAACCTTTGTTCCCACTCTGGCGATGATTTGCCGATCACACACAGGTCTATCGACGTGCATGGCGAGGTGGTGTTAGGTTCGCCAATGAAACTTCTTGCTGAATCTGCCGAAGCAAGCATGTTTTTGATTGAGCGGCCTATTTAAAGGTAGCGTGTATTTTTATTCATTCTCTGCGTTGTTGGGAGAGAGAGAGAGAGAGAGAGATACACAGAGTTGGGCGATTTGCATATTTCAGATTGACAGAGAGAGTTGCTGTGTATTGTGTTCGGTTTGTCCTGTGTTATTTTGTTAACATCTTTGTGTTGTGTTCAGTTTGTAAGTGTTTAAATTTATTTTCTGTTCTTTGTGAGTGCTATAGGTATGGCCGAAAGGCATGGGAAGAGTGATGCTGGTAGTCGTGTGAGTATGCGTCTGAGTGAACGTAGGATTCAGGGGAGTGCTGTTGCTGCGAGTGCAACTGGTGTTGCTGGGAGTGCGAGTGGTGTTGCTGTGAGTGCGAGTGCTGGTGGTGGCTCTGTTTCTGGTGCTGCTGGGGTGTCTGTTGCTGGTGGGGTGTCTGTTGCTGGTGCTGCTGGGGTGTCTGGTGGTGGGGTGGTTGGTGGTGGGCCGCTTTTGGAGTCTCTTCCATTGGAAGAAGGAGAGTCCAGTCAGCAGCAGCCAAGCTCTGTGGCTGCACGTGGTCGGAAGAAACGTGTGGAGCGGCCATGTAATCCTCGTTTCAATGATGAGGAAAACAGAGTTCTTGTCACAGGGAATTTGGAGCACTATGACTCTCTGTATGGGCATTTATTAGGTAAGTCAATCTTTGCATTGATTGTTCAAAGACATTTTATCCTATCTCATGTGACATGTGTTAATATCAAACTATTAATCTCTAATATCTATCAATTAAAGTTAATTGTTACACACATAATCCTTCATGCTTTATAACGACCATAACAATCAGTATAAAAAGTTTGCCAAAGTTCGTACAATAATCATGCAAGCTTCTTTTGATTTGTATGTTTCCACGTAAATGCTCATGTGCTACACATATTCAACCTAAACCAGCATGTTTGTTATCTCTTGGAACAGGTATCATTTTTGTACAATGTTCGTCTTTCTAGTAATTTGTAAGGTCATATATTTTGTATGTATTTCTAGGGCGGACAAGTTCAGCCTCAAAAGCAGAAATGTGGGAACAAATAACATTGGCTGTGTCTGCATGTGGGAATCATGTTAGGGACCGCACGAATTGTCGGAAGAGATTTGATGATATCAAGGCCAATTTAAAGAAATAAATCCAAGCACAATGGATGCATGCTTCTGCCACTGGAGGTGGGCCGCCAGCACAAGCTCTAATCTTAACTCCATTGGAGGAGCAGCTGCGTGAAAAATTTCTTCCTGTCGTCGTGGAGGGTTTGCAGGGAACAGAGATATCGGAATTTATTCAGCTCAATTTCCACCAGGTGACAAATGTTACTGTACTACGCGTGTCCTATGTTACAGTTCTTATCTATATTTCCGCTGCAACTTATAATTTCTTCCAAATATAAGCATACCTACACATATATCTGTATATATATATATATATATATATATATATATATATATATATATATATATTTATATATAGTTGTCCAAAAAAAAAATATATATGCAGACCTGCCTAAGACATGCAGATGAGCATACAGCTATATTTGCATATATATATATTATATCTGTGTGTTTGGAAATATGTATTGGCTCAACTATCGTTGCTTACATCATTATGAGTCAACATACACCACTTGACCTGCATGAAGGGATTCTGTGTAATGATCTTCCAAATAACACACACTGCAACCTTCTAGTTTACAAAGCATTCAACATCTTTCCCCTATAGTTGAAAGCTGAATGTATGTTCGAATCTTTTTACAAACAATGGGTTAACATGCATAACCACAAAGCACACCCGCACTCATTGTTTGTCACAGTAATGTTTAACATCACTGTGTTGTTCGTTATACTGTGTCTGTGCACACAAATGCATAATTCACTTTTTCATGTATGTGTCGATCCATATATACATATAATATATATATATATATATATATATTTGTGATAATCTATGTTACACCTATAAACAGGCCGTTACTGCGTAATAAAGTCTTCCATGGAATATTGTCAATTGAAAGGCGAACATGAATAATTTTCACTAACAAATTCCATTATGTATTATGAAAGCTCTTTTTTCTCTTCATATAGTATAATGTGAGCATAACTAGGAACATGTACCATATGGTATTTAATTGTGTTCATATGTAGCTCACTTCTTATTTGTATTTCACTCATGTACCGGTGTGTGAAACCAGCTTCAATTAATATGTAATCACAGCATAGAGGTGAACAGAGGGGGTGGTGTCGGGCAGAGAGCCAGATCACAGGGTCATGGTAGGGTCAAGTCTTCTGGGAGGGCTTACAGGTGGGAGAAGCAGCTAAGAGGTCATGGTGGTGTCAAGTGCTGGGGGAGGGACTACAGTTGTTAGAGGCTGACAAGGTGAACACAAGTTCATCACATTCATTAGAAATGGTAATTATCTTACTACTTTCAAGCACCAGTCCACGATATATTACAACGTACGTTAGTCATTCGTTCAGTTATATATTATTGTAACGTTATAGATACGCCACCTTCTCACACCAGTACCATCTGTGAGCGTCACACTGCATGTGTTGCTGAGTGTCAGCCACATTGAGCGCTACACCTGCTTCTCTTAAATGTTCAGACAGATCACAATTCCACAATTAGGTACTTAATTAGAAGCAGAGTCAACTTTGCTTGTATGGTAGTGATGTACATAATTGTAGCTATATTAATACTCAACATATGCAGTGTATGTAAAACAGACCAGTTCATTTTACAACGCATTCCTGCATGAACATTGTATGTATGTTGTATGGTGTTCAAAATAAATGTGATGATTAGTTTCACATGTACATTTAGGTTAAGATGGATAATATACAGATTGCCCTAACCATAGAATTGTGATTTCCTTACGGGATGCTGATATTTAGCCATAAGTACTCCCACTACAGGTACTTAATGTTAATAATGTACACATGAAAATGAAATTCTGATGTTATTCTTCTATACACTGGCGACACACTTTATTCGAGCTCGGCTAGTCCCACGAATTCGGGTATACCCGGGTATATTGAGGTTTGTGACTGTTTTCTGCCCGAGTGCATTGGGTTATTTTCCAGGCAGGGATTGAAGCATTTTATTCCCGCTGGCTGCAATACTGCACAGTATATATATATATATATACTGCATTACAATTCATGAATTTATGCCATCTGGTAGACACGCGAAGCATTGCAGCCTATTAAATCCTAATCATTATCATTTAACAGATCAGCCGCCCGTCAGCCAGGCATGAACCCAGGCTGGGAAGGCAAACGCAACGGGGCTTGTCTGAGGTGAGGAGCGGCGCATTCCAGGTATCTGCCAGGTACATACTGGGTATTTGCTCGAATAAAGTGTGTCGGTGCAGTATAGTTGGTCCGCCAGCTCCTATGTCACCTGTGGCACGTAACTCTGAACACGTCTCGTCACCTGTCTCATCAAGGTCATCATCAAGAATGGAGGGAGAGTGTATGAGGTGCAGGCCATATAATGTTTACATTGGAAGCATTTCATTTGCCATGCAAAATAAATGCCTTTCACATGTAATGAACTTCTCATCAGTTATTGACACAGGAGATGTAGGGCCTCATGCAGTAAGCGACGATTATGTGAAATCGGCAAGCTTACCGATTAGTCATGTTCTTGGCGATTTTTCCTCTCCGTATGCAGTAAGTGCCGAATAAATTCAAAATCAAGCCGAAAACAAATCCGCCCACTCTCACGATGATTAGCCGATCACACACAGGTGTATCGGCGTGCGTGGCGGGGTGCTGTTAGGTTGCCCAATCACAAATCTTGCTGAATCAGGCGAAACAAGCATGTATTGGATAGCGCGCCATATTTAAAGGCAACGTGTACTGCTAATCATTCTCTGTGTTGTTGGGAGTGAGAGAGAGAGAGACGCACAGAGCTTGGTGATTGAAGATTTGCATATTGACTGAGAGACTTGTTGTGTATTGGGAAAGCTTTGTCCTTTGTTGTTTTGTTTACATCTTTGTCTTGTTTTATATGTGGAAGTGTTTCGTGTGATTGCCTGTACATTTGTTGTCTGTTTTTTGTGAGTGCTGTAAGTATGCCCGCAAAGCGTGGGAAGAGTGATGCTGGTGGGAGTGGGAGTGCTACTCGTGCGAGTACGCGTCGGAGTGAACGTACTGTTCAGGGGAGTGATGTTGCTGGTGCTGCGAGTGCTGGTGCTGGGAGTGGGAGTGGTGTTGCTGGGAGTGGGAGTGCTGTTGCTGGGAGTGGGAGTGCTGTTGCTGGGAGTGGGAGTGCTGTTGCTGGGAGTGGGAGTGCTGTTGCTGGGAGTGGGAGTGCTGTTGCTGGGAGTGGGAGTGCTGGTGCTGGGAGTGGGAGTGCTGGTGCTGGGAGTGGGAGTGCTGGTGCTAGGAGTAGGAGTGCTGGTGCTAGGAGTGGGAGTGCTGGTGCTGTGAGTGCTGCTGGTGGTGCAGTTGCTGATGGGGTGTCTGGTGGTGGCGTGCTTGCTGCTGGGCAGCTTCTGGAGGCTCTTCCATTGGAAGAAGGAGAGTCCAGTCAGCACCAGCCAAGCTCTGACCCTAAACCTGCTCGGAAGAAATGTGTGGAGAAGCCACGTAATCCTCGCTTCAATGACCAGGAAAATAGAGCTCTTGTCACTGGGATTCTGGAGCACTATGACAGTATCTATGGACATTTACTAGGTAAGTGTACCTTTACATTTATTATTCAAATACATGTGATCCTAGGTCATCTGAGATTTGTTCATATGCAAATATGGGTTCACAATATCTTTCTATGTTAATTAGTGTGGAAACACAGCTTTTTATCATGCGTTACAAGGACAACTAAACACAGGCGGTCAATTTGCCATAACTGCATACAATATGAATGCAAGCTTGCTTACATGTATAGGTTTAGTAGTGAATGCTCATGTGCTTCACATATTACACCTAAAACAGCATGTTTGCTATCTCTTGGAACAGCTAGCAGTGTAGGAAACTGGTGCTTGTATTATTATTAATTAACCTCATATATTTTATATGTTTTTCAAGGGCGGACAAGTTCATCAAGCAGAAAAGAAATGTGGGACACAATAGTCATTGGTGTCAATGCGTGTGGGAATACTGTCAGGGACAAGTATCATTGTCGGAAAAGATTTGATGATATTAGGTCAAACTTGAAAAAGAAAATACAAGACCAACGCGTGAATGCTACTGGCACTGGAGGTGGGCCCACACCACAACGTCTGATATTAACTCCATTGGAGGAGCTGCTTCGGGCAAAATTACTTCCCGTCGTCGTGGAGGGATTGCCTGGTGACCGTGATATTGGAATTTATCCCTCACAATTTCCACCAGGTGAGAAATATTACTGTACTAGGCGTGTCGTTGTTTACAGTTATTTTGCATATTTACGCAGCTTTTTATAGTGTCTTCCCAATATAAACATACCTACATCTATATATGTATATGTCTGTTTCTCTCTGTCTCTCATATATATATATATATATATATATATATATATATATATGTGTGTGTGTGTGTGTCTAATTAGACATATCTGTTGTAGTCCTACTAAAAGCAGTAACTAATATACCACGTTGCATTGCGTGCTCATTTGCATGTGAATTCCCACAATGCTTTGCTGCATTGGAAGCAATTTATGGTGGGCGAAGATGGGGAACAACAGGGTAGCACACATGTGTAACACATGATAATGAGAAATTATTACTACCTACAGGTACAGAACATAAATATGTATAATATTATTGTGTATTTTATTTATTTTACTCCTACAAACACGACAGTACTGCCTATTTTAAACATGCATCAAATATATTGCATGCAACGGCCTACAAACATCACTTGCACTAACACATCTATAGTTGTTTATGAAAAGGTCCATTTTTGCTTTATGTCATATACAGACAGCATAATGAGGCACACGTAGAATATGGTATGTCATTCTGTTCATAACTTAAACACTGCAGACGACTATTTAGCTCCTCTACCATTGTGTTAAAGCAGCTGCAATTAATATCTCATCACAGCATACACTTCAACAGAGGGGGTGGGGTTCAGCACACACACAAATTACAGGCTCATTTGAGGGTCAACTTAGTTCACACCATTTTCACCTGTTTGAAGTAATTGAAAGGTGTGGCTCATTAGTCTTTTTGGGGAAGGGAATACCGTTCTTACAACCTGACTAGCACAACTGAAGTTAATCACACTCATTTGAAAGCTTAACTCTAGCTACTAAATGCCCCAACAACTCATTAGTTATCAAACCGTACGTCACACATTAGTTCACTCATATCTATAGTTGAACTACTATCAACGGCACATTATTACACACTGCATGTGTTGTCTTGTTGAGTGACAGCCACATTCAGGTGTGCCACATCTTCTATTAATGTACCACACATATCCTGTACCAAAAACAAAACTTTTTCCAATATGACCACCTTCATGATAACCATTGTGAATGGTCATCTCATGATAGTTATGTACATTATGATACTGATATCACTACACAACATATGATTTTTATGTACAAATTTAATCTATTTATCCTCACGCATTACTGCAGAAACATAGTATGTTGTATGTTAGGGAACTCAAAAGTTCTAAGTACACAGGCATGTACAGTGTTATTTCAACTATTTATGTTCACTTTCACACACACATTCTCGGTTAAGGATCTGATGTTGTTAGGTAATCATAAATACAGAACATACAATAAGTGTTTGTTCAATATTTACACATGTAAATGTAAAACTAATGTTATTGTTATATATAGTTGCCCCTGGAGGACATGTGTCACCTGAGATGGAGCAAGTGTCTTCACCTGTGTCATGCAGCTCAACACACGTAGAAGGTGAGTGTATCAGTTGGTGGCCATATAATATGTGCACTTCTATATGTTATTTTGTCATGTTCATTATTTGTTTTGCACATCTTCTTTAAATAGGATTACTTAGTGTCAGTGAAAATGAAGTGTAAGGCAACATGTATTGTGTTAGTGATGTGAACTATCATGTAGGAGTTCTGAGTTTAGAGCAAGTTTTCATTCATTCATATTTCATACTGAGTCCAAACATTATTCGTAAGTCAAGGTAGTTTTTAATGTGAGGTTATAAAACTTATGGAAACATGTTAGGTGTTACTTATGACACAGTACAATTACATAGTAACACAGCAGACATTAACATGCCATTTAATAATGTGTACATTTATTTGTAGAACATGATGATGAGGATTATGATGATGATGATGCCGCCATAGACACACAAATACAAGCAAGTGACCATGAAGAGGTTCCAATTGAAACTGTTTTACCGCCAAATCGTCCAGCAACTACCACATACGATGCAATTGTAGCTTCTGAGGGAAAAATTGTGGAAGCAGAAAATCGTCGCCATTCTGACCTGATGACAGTGCTGGAAAGGATGATTGCACTGCAGGAAGAAACAGTATCACAATTGGCACATCTCCACAGAGTCTTCATTGAAGTGCCTAAACAGTTGCAAAAAATCAACACCTCATTCGAAGCATTAGTTGTTCAGCAAACCCAAGCAAATTACTTGAGAATGACTAATGTACCACAATTCAACTTGAACACCTCACAGGCAGGATCTGTACATGCTGCTCAGTTTTCACCACATGCATCTGATCTTCATTCACCAGGTCCAAATGTTACCGGTCAAGTAGCAGACATTGCTGTGCAGGTTCCTGACGACATCCTACCGCTGCCATCTGTACAAAATCAGCAGATGACACCTACAAAGGAGGCGACAAAAAAAATACAGCACAAGCAGTTACTACTGACCAGTTTTTGGTCAAAAACAAAAAAAGACACACATGAAACAGAACAACCATCACTTGTGCAGTGTCTAGCAACTTGCTCACATGTGTCAGTGGGCACAAGCCCTGTCCGTGAACAGTCACTGCCCAAAAGCCCTGTAGGTGAGTCACTGCCCAAAAGTCCTGTAGGTGAGCAGTCACTGCCCAAAAGCCCTGTAGGTGAGTCACTGCCCAAAAACCCTGTAGATGAGTCACTGCCCAAAAGCCCTATAGGTGAGTCACTGGCCACAAGCCCTGTAGGTGAGTCACTGGCCACAAGCCCTGTAGGTGAGTCACTGGCCACAAGCCCTGCCCGTGAAGTGCCAGAGGCCACTCAAAGTGGCTCTGTTGTGGCTAAAGTTGTTGCAAAAAGAAAAAGGAAAATCCAAGAGACAACAAGCAGGCCTGTTACTCGCTCTCAAAAGGAACAAAAAAAATAAATGTTATAATTCACTAAATATGTCTTTGGCCTTGTTTTGTTGACTTCAGATTATCTAATTAATATTGTATGTATGCTGAAGACTGTGTTGTTTCCAAACATTCAAGTATGTTCTTGTACACGTGAAGTTTTGGAAATGTTAACAGTCAAAATTAATGATTAGTGTTATAAATATTGATGTATGAATCGTGTATTCAGTAATGGTCCACCAGGAGCCAGTTGCTAAGTTTAGAGAAGCTGGCATTGACTTTGCAGCAAAACATTGCATTTGGGTGTGTTACTTGATGTAATCATTGCATGTGCATATTATTCACATGCAATTAAAAATACACCTATTTAACTGCAAACATCTTTCTTGTATGTGTACAGCAGGATTATGTGTTAAATATTACTTACCTTTGCCTTGCTTGGGCATTGTAATGTTGTCCTTTAATCATTTATGTGTTCTTGTTTCAAGAACATCTCTGAATGTATACTAATATATATATGTAGTATGTATGGATATATGCACACACACACACACACACACACTGTGTGTGTGTGTGTGTGTGTGTATGTATATATAGTACTATCTCAACTGGTATAGATGTATTTACAAAAAACATACACTTCATGCTTCCTTGTGAAAACACAGTATTTTAATAATACAGGCCTAATGTTTGAGAACTATACTAAGTGTGAGCCTCTAACAGTATTGGGTGCAAACAAATGTTTATTACTTAATTCACTCATGTTTATCACCATTTAAATAGGTTTCATACATGGCCTACTTACTGCCATCAATATGTTGTGTGTACTCCTGCAATATAAAAAAAAAAAAAAAAAATTATATATATATATATATATATATATATATATGTGTGTGTGTGTGTGTGTGTGTGTGTGTGTATATATATATATATATATATATATATACACACACACACACACTATATATATATATATATATATATATATATATATATATATACACACAATATATATATTTATATATATATACACACAATATACATATAGTACAATATACACTTTATATATATATATTTATGAGAGAGATATATTTATATATAGATACACACGTATTTAAACTCATGCAGACAGGGAGTTAACCAGACTTTCAAATACACACAGAAATGTCTGCGGGAAAGAAACATTTCATTTTGCAGGTGTGTGTATTTCCTGATATGGCTGTCTAAGCACTATTTTCACACAGTGCTCTTTGTTATTTTTCAAGAAAACTCAATGTTACTTAATTAAAAGTGTAGGAATGTTTTCAGAAACGAGATAAAAAAAAGGATACATGTTTGTCCCACAAGCGGCTATCAGAAACCACAAATGTTCAACCAATTAAAACTACACATCCAATTGGCGTTTGAAATGAGGAGTAAAAGTTTATACTTTTGTTGACCTTGAAAAGGAAACACAGCAATTTGTTAGCCATTGAGCAGTTTCATTTTTATGAGCAAAGGACAGATACCTGCACACATCTTTTGTGCTAATCTGCAATGGCTGTTGAATTCGTTAAAAATCAGAATCCGCAGTTAGGGTATAAATACATGGTATCAGAAGCAATTTTATCAACTTGCGGACACAAAGCAAGCACACGCCAAATCTATGATTTGATTCGAGCAAAATATCCTTACTACCAAGACCGTGGGCATGCGCGCAATTTTAATTCCTCAGTAAGATTCACTTTATAACTAATAACTGTTTTGAACGTGTGCAGGATAAGCTAGAAGACAAGTATGGTTTCTGGAAGATTGCGAAGGAAAAACATTTCACCGTGAAAGAGGGCACACATATTGTGCTTAAAGGCATATTTATTCCTAATGCCAATAGCAATGGATCCGCTACTACTGTTCCGTGTGAATCGATACCTGCTGCAATATCTGCACCCTCCATTCCTGAAATCCACATTGTACTAGAATAAAACTACTATGATTATGTAGCAAGCCTTTCAGCTGAAAATGCATTGGAATGGGTACCCGAAGAAATGAACCTACCTCCGGACCAATTGTTTGAAGAAAGCAGTGGCGATTCCTATGAGCGCTTCATGGAGGAGATGTGTGTCATAATGGATTCAGCGTTTGGGTCAAGCGTGGATGAAAATCCCTTGCATTTCTGGAGCGACCAGTTGCAGGCAGACGAAGAGTTAATTCTAGAAGAATGGTAAATATAACAATCGTTATGCATTGACTCTGCGTTTACATTTATTTTTTTTTGTAACCACCATTTTCACTTTCAATGCGTGGATACAGCGTAACATTGCAGACTGCATAACATGTAGCGATCACAAAGAAATTGTTTCCTAATACAATATAGTAGAACCTGAAAGAGTAGTACACATTGCTGACGGAATAAATATACGTACTTTCCTATCCCTTTAAACATATTAGCAACATTTTACCATAACTCTAACACATACCTGTTTTGTTATCATGCAACATCTACAACATTTAAAACCGGGTCCACCACGTATGACGTGGGACCCTTGTCATGGGCCAAGGCGTCCTTAAAAAGGATTACGGATGTAAGTCCCGCCCCCAAGCGACGTGCGCGCCTCAAAGCCTATTGGCTGTCATGTTTTGTTATAGTAACGGTAACTGCAGTGTGTCATGCGTGCGGCTCACTGTTGGTAGGCGTCAACTGGGCGTTAGCCGAATGTTAATTGAGTGGGAGGAGTGTTAGCGTGCGTTTCACGCTGGCTTAACATGACGTCACACGTATTGCATTTGCGCATTTTGTTATCGGCCGTGCTTTCTGTGGAAACACGTCTGTTTAAAAATAATACAGATGTTCTCGTTCATAACGAATGTAGTTTCGTCTTCATTGTAGTTGAAATAAAGATTGTATGTTTACTGGTATTTTCAACATGTATTGAACGCACAACGTACGCATTGTTTTGCGCATGCGCTAACAGTTAGTCGACCCAAGCGTGAAGTGCGTGCGCACACTAAGATGTGCGCGCACATTTTAATATTCAGCCAACGTTCACTTCATATACATAGTTATGCCTGCTACAAATTTAAAGAAACATTACATACTGATGTACACTTGTACTTCTAACATATAAGTGAGTGACGTGTGTATGTACACATTCATATAGAGCTGTGTAACGCGTTGTCACGGATACATATATAGTAAGGTGCCATCTTTGACCATCATGTGTTTGCTGTATTTCAGAGATGTCGGGGAAGATACAATCGGATCAATGTATGATTTCAGAAGAGTCTACCTTTATATGAGATGATTGTGAGGAGGAGCCACCGACTACTATACTACATATGGAACTAATTTTATATTGCTTGCAGCGCTTATTAACAAACAATTAAAAATGTGATACCCTTATGCCTATATTGCATAAGCACTTAATTATCATAATGATGTTGCAAAATAGTGCCTCATGCATTTTTATTGAGTGTTCTTTAATTACTACTAGCATTTTATGGCATGGTGTGTTTTATATATAACAACCATTCCCACTCTGCTAACACATTTGTGTATTCTATTGTGTAATGGAACGTATGACTGTCGAAACTATGTAACAATAATAATAATTATAATATGAGCATGTTCATGTATAGCGCTGCTAGTTGTGCGCAGCGCTTTACAGACACATTTTTCAGGCTGAGGTCCCTGGCCCGTGGAACTTACAATTTATTTTTGGCCGCCTGAGGCACAGGGAGATAAAGTGACTTGGCCAAGATCACAAGGAGCCGACACCGGGAATTGAACCAGACTCCCCTGCTTCAAACTCTCAGTGCCAGTGTGTGTCTTTACTGACTGAGCCACTCCTTCTCCCAATGTAAAGGACACTTACAACCAACTAGCCATTTCTTGTTAAAAATCTCTTGTTACATGGGTATGTTGATAAAATGGTTTGGGACTGTAGCAAATAATGTTATTGGCCAGATGTTGTGGTCCCCTACAATGCATGATGTTCTGAATATGACATCAACATCATGTAATGAATTACGTTTCTGTGTATATTTCATTAACCTAACTAACTATAGTTTACTGTGTTTATTAAACGTTCTAAAAATAAATAGTATAGTCAATATGATGATATAAGCTACCATAATAAAGCTGCTGTTATCATTTGTCGGTGTTATACATGGATCCTACACAAATTGATACAGACACAAACAGTTGTCTTAAAAAGTGTGTCTATGCTAATGTGCACGTGATTGACGTTACAATTTTCAGAATACTTGATAATTATCATCATGATAATGATGAAGTGACGTGATTGACATTCCAAAAATATTACCAACATTGTCATATTGGGAAATTAGAAATGCTAAATGACAGTAACATTTGCGACAAAATTGTGTTTTCTGTTAACAGTTTTACACTTGATACATGTAGGACACATCCACACACGTGTGATTTATACATACACATGTCACAAATTTAAATTAATGTTGACTATTAATTCCTAGCATTAATAAACACCTACATTGCTAAATATAAGATGTAGTACGCATTGTTGTGATTACAGGCATTCATGCATGGAGTGTTATGATCAGTCAATTTCATCCGTGATGAATGATCTCCCGTAAGTAAACAAATAAGTACAGTTATCCCCTTTTCTCCAAACACCTCTATATTACATTAATGGAATTTATAAGGAAACATACATAAAATGTGATGAAATGGGAGTAATAACTTTCTAATACAATGCACATGAAACCTCAAGAGTAGCTAAATGCATATACATGATACAGAAAGTACATGTATGTTACATTTGTGTTTAAACCAATATGTTGGGTTTCTACTTCAAATAATTATAGGAAGATTGAGGTAGGCACATGTTATGAGAGATGTCAGCAACTATACATACCATGATCAGTCATACTGGAGATATACCTATAATGCAAAGGAACAATATATAAATTGCAAACATTGACATGCCATCTTCAGTACCGTAAACAACACAGCAAAGTGTGTATTTGGTGTTAAATGTGCAACACCATGTATATTTAATCAAATTCAAAATGTAAATCAGCCTGGTGTACACATCATATGGATGTACATGTTACACTGCACCAATAACATTGTATGTAAGCATACTAGAAGCATGAATGAGTATGGGCATAATATGTGTATTGTGTTAGCATAAGGAACAACACAATGCTAAAATATTAGTGCTTTGTTACCCCAGTTGTATTCACATACACACAACTAAAGTACAATTGAAGAGGGATTATATAACCTGTGCAACAATAACATACCGGTGCCACATCCCTTTGTGCACACAGCAGAGAAAAGAAAGGTGTGCAACCCATATTCATCTGTGTCCTAACAGAAGGTTATATAAAAAAACATTATTGTTAAGATAACATAATTTAACTATAAAAGTAGAACTTGGAACATATATGTTTTTACTTACAAGAAAAAAATGAATTGATGAGATTCTGGCGTGTCTGGCCACCACTGGCTGTTTGTTCATTTTCAGCAGCTACATGGGTGGGATGCTCGTCTACCAAAGGCTCAGCTAGGTCTGATTGTACATTGTGCCTGAGTGCAACATTGTGCAAAATGCAACAGGCAAGGATAATATCAGACACTTTTTGAGGCTTGTATAGAAGAGCCCCACCAGTTCTGTCCAGACACCTAAATCTGGTCTTGAGTAGGCCAAATGTCCTCTCTATAACAGATCTTGTAGATATATGGGCTGCATTGTACCTCTCCTCTGCTTCAGTTTGAGGGTTTAGCACCAGAGTCAAGAGCCACGGCCTAATTCCGTATCCTGAGTCACCTATAATGAATGGAGCACACATAAGCTGACATTAGTGATCAAATTGTACAATGCCAACATTCCTAAATAAAAATGTGTTTTGTGTTAGAACATGTAAATCTGTACTCACCCAGCAGCCAACCATGTTCAAAATGTCCCTCTTCGAACGCATGGAAGACTGAAGAGTTCCTCAGGATAGAGGAATCGTGACTGGAACCAGGGAATTTGGGTACCACATGCATTATCCTCATCGTGGCATCACATACCACCTGTACATTGAGTGAATGGTAGTGCTTACGATTGCGGTACACATGCTCACTCTGACTAGGTGCAATCAAAGCAACATGTGTGCAATCAATTGCACCCAGCACACATGGTATCCCTGCTATATTATAAAAGCCAGTCCTGACTTCCAGCCACTCTGTTGCCTCTGTAGGAAAATGAATATAATTCCTAGCGCGTCTATTGAGTGCATAGAGAAACTGGGTAAAGGCCCGCGAGAATGTAGATTGCGAGACCCCGCCCACTATGCCCACAGTTGTCTGGTATGACGCGGAAGCAAGATAATGTAATGAGCACAGCATTTTAACAAGCCCAGGGACTGCACGACCTCTGGCTGTGAAAAAATCTAAATCTCCCCTTATCTCCTCATAAAGAGATAAGATTGCTGCTGAACTCAAACGATAGCGACTTACAATCTCCTCCTCACTCATCCCATCTAACAGGGTTCTCTCCCTGTACAGACGCGGACGAGGCACAACTTGTCTCCTCTGTCTTCTCCTCTGATCTCCTGTCCCTCTACCTGTCCCTCGGCCTGTCCCTCTCCCTGTCCCTGTCGTATCCGCGTGACTGTCCCTGTCACTGTCCCTCGGTGTGTCCCTCCCTTGCCCTATATCATTCTCTTGATCAGCAAGCATGTCATAGAAAAGAATGTTCCTCCGTCTCCTAAACAATCGCAACATTTTGAAATGAGTAGCTGTGAATGAGCAGGTAATGGGCGTCCTTTAAATAGGTATGTGATGATGTCAGGTGACATAGTAAAATGCAAGGTGTTACATTAACATAATAAAGTACTTGTGTGGCAAGCTGTGTGCAGTTGTTGTTATAAGTATTTGTTGTGTGTATTCTGCAGGGAATGATGATATTTGCCAATGATGTGACGTGAAGCTTTGTACAAAGATTGGTTGAAAATAAATAGTGTAATGTGCAATGCATGTAACACTTGTGAACGCAACAGTCAGTCATGTAATGAGACAAAAAGGCTGAGATTGACGTGGGAAAAGTTTTGTGTAACATGTGTAATTAGCCATGTTATTGTCACATGTTGCCAACAATGAATAGTCGTGTGCATATGCATGCATTTCTGTAATGAGGATAGTTGCTATAGAATGAGTTTACAAGGTGTCCCAATGATGAATTACTGTACATGTGTGTATAAGTTAGGTTGAAGTGCTTGTAATGCTACGGTTACAATGTAAACATGCAATGTGATTGAGCGTCCAATAAGTGACGTCATGAAAATAGGGAGTACCCAAAACTAGATGTAAACATGAGAAGACAGATGTACATGAACGTTTAAAGATGCGTGACACATTACAAGCATTGTGTAATGTAAAGGAACATGAATATACGGTGTATGTGTGACATGTGTGACATGTGTAACATCATGTAAATAATTGTCGGTCAGTTCAGTAAAATGTGTGATATGATGTGAGGTTCTCCTTTAAGAGTTGAGTATAGTATTTTCCCTTGCCACACCATCACATGATGAGTAATGTGACCCGCAAATGCTGAAAACATGTAAAAGTAGAATGTTATGCAAATAATACACGTCAGCTGTGACACAATGCAGGGAATGCCCCCCACACTGTAATGCAAATGACGTTTGTATTGTGAGCAATGAAACGTAAACAGTACTATACTGTTATACGTCCCCGCTCCATTGACTCCATTGATGTACAGAAGATTTTTTTTTTCTAAGTGCCGTTCCTGCAGCCTTAGCGATCGTTCTCCCCTCCAAACTGCCAACTTTAGTTGGCGGGAGAAATTGGCCATAACATCTCAATTTCGTAGTGCCGATCAGCCCCGATAAGCTGATTTTTTTTATTGAATCCAGCCGATTTAAAAAAGTGGCGATCAGTGGCGAAAACAGGCTTATCGGCAGCCGACTGGCCATAACAAAATTATCGGCGCCGAAACCTGCCGAAATCAAGCACTTATCGACGCTTACTGAATCTCAAACCCAATTTTGGCTATAAAATGCCGAAAAATACCTTATCAACGCTTACTGCATGAGGCCCGTAGTGTTTCATGACACAACATCTATTGTGTCTGTTTTCAAGTATCAGCTAGGAGTTGTGAGGTTACAACAAACTTTAATTCATTCTTCTTTCACACTGAGTCGAAACTTAATTATTGTTTAAAGCATCATCTTTTAATTGGACACAAATAATTAATTATGGAAACATGTTATGTGTTCCACTATGAGAACTATCATTATAGTCTAAAAAAAATGAAAGTTCCATGTCAGTTCATAATGTCTTTATTTATTTGTAGAACCAGATGTTGCCGCTCAAGGACAAATTCACTCAAGTGACCATGAAGATGTTGAAACTCCTGGATTAACACAGCATTCAAGTCCTTCTGCTCGTGACATCAACTCAGCTATTGCAGCTTCTGAAGAACGGATCTTGGGTGAAGAAAATCGTCGCCATTCAGAAATGATGTCAATGCTTGAAAGGATGATGTCACTGCAGGAAAGGACAATATCAGAAATGTCACAAATTAAAAATGTCATCATCCAAGTTCCTAAAGAAATCCAAAATGTAAACAGGACATTACAAGCACTAGTTCTGAATGTAAGCCAAGCCAATCAGTTTCGGAGTACAGCAAGAGAACAACAATTCCACTTTACCCCATCAGAGGATGGATCTTTACATGCTGCTACTTTTTCTCCAGAGTCATCAGTTCTTCATTCCCCAGTTATGGATGATACCGGTACAGTAGGTGCAAGTCCTGTGCAGGTCCCTGTCAACATCCAACCGCTTACATCTGTTCAAAATATGGAACCGACACCTACAAATGAGACACGCAAAAGAAAGTTATGGCAACAATTACTAATCACCAGCTTTTGGAAGAAGATTAAAACACAAAAACAAGAAAGTGCTCCACCACCACTGTTGCAATGTTTATCAAGTGTTTCTCAACTGCCACAGCCCACACCCAGTGCCCCTGAAGTGCCACAGCCCACACTCAGTGCCCCTGAAGTGCCACAGCCCACACTTAGTGGCCCTGAACTGCCCCAGCCCACACTTAGTGCCCTTGAAGTGCCACAGCCCACACTTAGTGCCCCTGAAGTGCCACAGCCCATGCCCAGTACACCAGAACTGACACAGCCCACACCCAGTGCCACAGAACTGCCACAGGCCAGTACAAGTGGTAAAGTTAAGGTGAGAGTATTTGGCACAGGGAAAAGGCGAACACAACAGCCAACAAGCAGGCCTGTGACTCGCTCTCAAAAGGATAAACAAAAATAAATAAGCACATTCACTAAATATTTTTGTGTACTGGTGTCCTTTACTGCAGACTCTTTCATGCATAGTGTATGTATGATCATGTACAGATGCTTGCAAACATTCAAGTATGTCCTTGTACACATGAATGTTTATAAATGCTCATTCACTGAATGAGTGAAGGCATATTTTAGAACATATGAATATATATTATTCATCAGTTGATTAATGTTAACACATTATTACACACTTGGCATGTTAATGGAAGATGACATTCACTTAGCTCTTGTTCAGTATGAGATGTATCTGGGTTATTTTTGTCATGTACTGTAGATAGTCATTTCATGCTAATATTATTAACATACAACTTTATGTAAGTACCCATATAACAGCATACATTTTAATGTTATTTTTTCTGGTGTCATAACTCTGTAAGACATTACTTACCTTAATCTTCATTCATAGTTCATAATGTTGGCATGTGATCATGTATGATTTTTGGTTACAATAACATATCTGTAAGTGTGTATGAATATATCTGTAGTCTATCTCTGTATCTCAATCTATATATGTATACACACACACATTGTCTGTGTGTGTGTGTGTGTGTGTGTGTGTGTGTGTGTGTGTGTGTGTGTGTGTGTGTGTGTGTGTGTGTGTGTGTGTGTGTGTGTGTGTGTGTGTGTGTGTGTGTGTGTGTGTGTGTGTGTGTGTGTGTGTGTGTGTGTGTGTGTGTGTGTGTGTGTATATTTACTGATATATATATATATATATATATATATATATATATATATATATATATATATATATATATATATATATATATGCCAGTGTTGTCTGCAAACAGCCCTTGTGTTAATGATATACAAATGTTAGGACGCTTGCTAATTATTGTATCAGTATGAGTGAGGCCCTAATTCAGTCAGCTGTATTGAACTTTGATTATGATTACAACAAGGCCTGCTTACACCCATCAATGCCTTTAGTTTTGCACTCTATATATAATATATAGAATCAGACAACATTACAGGCCTTAATGGCTGCAAAGAGGCCTTGTTTGCTGTTAAATACAACTTATACACAGCTGACTCAATTAGGCCCTCTAGCATACTGAACCAGTAATGTTATACACTTTAATGAACTTTGAATATAATTACAACAAGGCCTGTTTCCCCACATCAAGGCCTTGAATTTAGCAGTAATAATATTATATATATATATATATATATATATATATATATATATATATATATATATATATATATATAGTGGCACTGTGTGCTCATTTGCATGTCATTTCCCAGAATCCCTTGCTGCAGTGGAAGTGCTGTGTGCTGGGTGATAATGGGGAAAGGCGGGGTTGCAGACCTGCCTAAGACATGCAGATGAGCATACAGTTGTATTTACATTTGCATATTTGCTTTGCTGTGGAGGGTTTTTGTCACTTTTTTTACTCACCATAACTTAACTCAGTACCATGGTTGGCCCATCCTTTAGCTTCTTTGCATACCCAGTTAATCAACCCCACACTGATGAGACCCATTAAGGTCGAAACAGCTGTCTGTGGGTGGTTTTCTGGGTATGCACCTTAACCCTGGCTGTGCTCAAAGCTGTGACCATGCAGCAAGCTTAAGCCTATAGGGAACCATGTTAAAAATGGTTTTTGTAGCAAAAAGTGGCACTGTGTGCTCATTTGCATGTCATTTCCCAGAATCCCTTGCTGCAGTGGAAGTGCTGTGTGCAGTGTGATAATGGGGAAAGGCGGGGTTGCAGACCTGCCTAAGACATGCAGATGAGCATACAGTTGTATTTACATTTGTATATATATATATATATATATATATATATATATATATATATATAAAAGAGAAAGAGAGAGAGAAAGAGAGAAATCTGTTCATCATAGCACAGTTGATGATTACACACGTTATTGTAATTAAGAGTAAACTTGTTTTTCTCATTTTGATTGCCTAAGCAGCAAGTAAAGTTTCGATTCCTGTGAAAAGAGGGTATCTTAGACAAAGAATCTCAGCCAATTATTGTAATAAATTTCTTGTGGTAGAAAAACAAGGCGTATAAATGTTCGGTTGTATTATAACCTTCGAAAATACCGCAAAGATAACATGTAACTATTCACACATTCAGCAGACATCCTTATGCTTTCAACTTAGACCCTGTACACTTGAAGAGAGAAGAAATGGCAGGACCTTCCACATTGCACAGCCATCCACGTAAATCATACAAATTTTTGATTTATGAAGCAATCGAGTCAACGCCACAGAAAAAGGCGACCGTGGGGGAAATCTATGACTTGATCCAAAAGAAATATCCATACTACCAAGAAACAGCCAATCAAAGAAATTTTAAAACTTCTGTACGTTTCACTTTATCCGCAAATGAATGTTTTGAGCGTGTCCCTCATCGTCAAGCTCAATGATACGGCTGCTGGCAGGTTGCTGCATCATTTAAACTTACCATGGAACATGGAACATATCTGCTGTTAAATAGCATATTTTTGCCTAATGCCAGTTACACAGAAGCCTCACAGACTGTCGCGTCTGCTGATATACCTGCACCGTCCATTCCTCTCGACGAGATGCAAGATGGGCATAACTACTATGATATGTTTCAAAACTTATATGGCCAATACGAATGTGGAGGTGAAAACAACCAACAACTGTACGTACCTCCGGATGTCTTGTTTCAAGAAGCTACTGCAGATCCATATGACAGCCTTACGGAGATGTGTCTGAATCAGGATTCAACGGTTGGCTCAAACATGGATGATACTGTTGTGCCTTCCTGGAGCGATTTGTTGAAGCCAAATCAGTTTTGACTTCTACAATAATGGTAAATACACATTCCGTTATGCCTTGACTCAAATTATATATGTCACAAATATTATAACATAATCTGCATAATATACACAATTTGTTAGCCAAATGAGTGGATACAGCGTAACATTGCAGACAGCCTTGCATGGAGCGTTCACAAATAGATTATTTCCTATAACAATAGACTACATGACGAACCAGGAGTACACATTGGTGACGGAGTCCTAAATCATTCATTATTATCGATTTGAAACCATATTTTCTAAATGTTACACTAACTGTAACACACACACACACCTCATTGTTTAGCATTCAACATATAAAAACAATGTGTCGCCCACATGTGACGTGGGAACGTGATCATGTCCCAAGGCGTCCTTAAAAAGATTACCGATGCAAGCCCCCCCCCCCAACCGACGTGCACGCGTGAAACAGTATTGGCTGTGCCCGTAGCTTATTGTTACGGTCAGTGCAGTGTGTCATGCGCGCGTCGGGGGGGGTGGTGCGTGCACAGCGCTGGAGGCCAATGTTCATTCAGTGGGAGGGGTGTTTGCGTGCATTTCATGTTGCCTTCACATGACGTCACACGTATTTTGTTCGCTCATTGGCTGATAGTCCGTTTTGGCCTTGGGCACACGTCCGTTTACAAAGTTTAGATATGTACATGTGTAGAAGTGAATTTGTTTTGCTTCCATATCATAACTTTCAGCCATGATATGCGTACTGCTAGCAGCACCATGGAGGGACATGTATTGAACGCACAGCGTACACATCGTTTTGCTCATGCGCTAAGAGTTAGTCCACACATTCGTGATGTGCGCACGCAACATACGTTGTGCGCGCACATTATTATGTATGCAGGCACCGGAACAAACTTATCAGTAGTAATGCGAACACCGGCATTTGAAACATGAGATAGTTCTATATCTTTACTTTGATCCTTGCAGTTTAAACATATGCGCATATTAACAATCACTACCTAATGTTATGTTTTAGTGCAAATATTTACTATGCACTTAATTATCATAATGATGTTGCTAAGCACTGAAGTTAGAACTTATATTGCTATTTTTTTAGTTTCTACTAACATTATATGTATTGCCATGTGATATATGCAACCAACATTATCACTCAGCAAACACATTAATCTACTATATATTATAATCTCACGTGTGACTTGTCAAAGAATGTAAATGCTACATAACAACTCGTAGACATTGTATCTGAATGTACACAATAACAAAAGGGAGGTGATAGAAACTTTTTAGTCGTGTGAATGATATATTATCACCTAGGTTGTAGTGCTAACCTAACATGCATGAGATAATGAATGTTATGTACAGATCATTAAACCATGAACATTTGAGTGTACATTTCATTCACACGATTAACTATAGTTTAGTGTTATTATTAAACGTTAAACACATACATAGCTAAGTGACGCCGATGATAAAAACAACATTATTATGTAGGTTCATATTATTTCAGGTAGAAATACATGCATCACACAAAAACAGGAACACACACAATGTTGATGAAATGTGTGCGTATGTAAATGTATACTTCATTTATGTTCATATGTTGACAGTTGTTATAAAGGATCATGATCATTATTATTATTAAGTAACGTCAATGAAATAAAAATTTACTTAGGAACATTGTCATGGTGTTGAACAATTCTGAACAAAATGTGAATCCAAAGAACTATACTTTGGAATGGTGTTAACATTTTGACAAATGCAACATGTACGTCAAATCAACACACATCTTTCACTTATACATACACATGTGACAATGTATTAATCAACATGAAGATGAAGTGAGAGAATAAATAATGACATACATTGCAATGTTAATGATGTTTACCACATTTGGGTCATTTCATACAAACATGCATTGAGTGTTAACATCGCTCATGTGCATGAATGGATGTTGTTACGTTCTAATAATGACATGTTATGTAATGTAGGTAATGATTTTGAAACTCACTGTACAATAACCACAAAGTGTAGATAAACGCACGGACACAATACAGAAAGGACATATTTCTATTGTCAGCACTTGTTCATTACGTTCTCTTTAAACATCGACTAACTATACCTGTATCGAGGTTTGCACATCTTATTACAGATGTGAATTCAAATACATACCATGAGCAGTCCTTGGAGTGATATACCTTGAAAAAGAAAACATGAATGAATATAAATCATTGTCATGACATGTTCATTAAGGTAAGCAACACACAGAAGTGACACTTTTCTATGTGATATGAAACAAAATATAGAATACGTCAAATATGATCTTAAATACACAATAGTCTACACATCATTGTGACACACATGTCACACTCCAAAAGAAAAATTGTATGTAACCATATTGCACTAGCTATTGGCTATCGACATACTGTAGTAGGTTTATTGTTCATGCATAACCAAAAATAGCATGTACAGAAAATATAGATTTAGTACACATTATTCCCTCACGTACACACAACACCTTTTAGTGGTAAGAAGTATAATACAACCTGTTGATGAATGACATACCGGTGCCACATGCAATTGTCCACACAGCAGAGAACAGAAAGGTGGGAGAACTTCTGTTTCCTAAGTGAATGGTATTTGGACACATGTATTTATCATTACAATGAATTAATATATCTATGTAGTACTATGAACATATATGTATTTGCTTACATGAAAAATATGTGTTTATCACATTACAACGTGTCTCCACACCACAGGCTGTTTGCTCAGTGTCAGCTGGTAAATTTACGGGATGCTCCTCCTCCAAGCCCTGACGTATGTCTGTTTCTAATTTATTGCGGAGTGCCAGATTGTGCAAAATGCAACATGCAATTACAATATCTGACACTTTAGCAGGCTTATATTGAAGTGCCCCACCAGCTCTATCTAAACATCTGAATCTTGTTTTCAGAAGCCCAAATGTCCTCTCTATGATGGATCGTGTAGATATATGTGCAAGATTATACCTCTCCTCTGCTTCAGATTGAGGGTTTGCAAGCGGGGTCAACAGCCACGGCCTAATTCCGTATCCTGAGTCACCTATAATCTATCGTGCACAAATATGAAACAATTTGTGTTAACATTATTACATACAACAGTTCATAGAAAAACAAGAGTTGTTTGTTAACACATCATAATATGTACTCACCCACCAGCCAACCAGGTCCAAAATAGCCTTGTTCGAAAGCATGGAAGACTGATGAGTTTCTCAGGATAGAGGAATCGTGACTGGAACCAGGGAATTTGGCTACCACATGCATAATCTTCATCGTGGCATCGCATACCACCTGTACATTCAGGGAATGGTAGTGCTTACGATTGCGGTAAGCATGCTCACTCTGACTAGTCGGGATCAAAGCAACATGGGTGCAATCTATTGCACCAATCACACATGGTATCCCGGCTATGGCATAAAAGCCATTCCTCACTTCCAGCCACTCTGTGTGCTCTGTAGGAAAATGAATATAATTCCTAGCGCGTCTATTCAGTGCACATAGAAACTGGGTAAAGGCCCGCGAGAATGTAGATTGCGAGACCCCGCCCACTATGCCCACAGTTGTCTGGAATAACGCGGAAGCAAGATAATGTAATGAGCACAGCATTTTAACAAGCCCAGGGACTGCACGACCTCTGGCTGTCACAAAATCTAAATCTACCCGTATCTCTTCATAAAGAGATAAGATTGCTGCTGAACTGAGACGATACCGACTTATGATCTCCTCCTCACTCATCCCATCTAACATGGTTCTCTCCCTGTACAAACGTGGACGAGGCACAACTTCTCTCCTCTCTCTTCTCCTCTCATCTCCTTGCCCTCTCCCTCGCCCTCACCCTCTCCCTCTCCGCGTCCCTATCCCTGTCCCATCCTTGCCCTGTGACATCCTGTCCCTCAGCTAGCCTCTCCTCCATTAAAATCCTCCTCCGTCTCATGAACAATCGTATCATCTTCAGGTCTGTAGCTGTCAATGCGCAGGTAATTGCCCTCCTTTAAATACCTATGTGATGATGTCACGTGACTTGATGAAGTGCAAGGTGATACATTAACTCCAAACGGGTATACAGTACGAATTAAACGGATTATTTATGTGTGTTCACCAGGCAATCATGATATTTGACAATGATGTAATGTTAAGCTTTGTACAACAATTTATTCGCAAGTATTTATGGAATGTGTAATGCATGTACCACTTCTGAACGCAACACTCAGTCATCTCATTAGGATAAAACCATGACATTGACGTTGAAAAACTACGTTGCAACATGTATAATTTAGCATGTTATTGTCACATGTTCACATGAACTAATTCTAATGTGCATATGCATAATTTAATGCCATCAGGATACTTGCTATTGATTATGTTTCTATCATCTAAAAATGAGTAACTATTATAGATCTGTGTATAACTTAGCATGAACTGATTATAATGCATCGTGTACAATGTAAACATGCAATGTTATTGAGTGTCCAATTGCGGACGTCATAAAAAGAGGGAGGTCACAAACTACATGTAAACATGAAAAAAAAGAAGCTACATTTACATTTGATCATGCGTTACACATTAAAAGCATTCTATAATGTATACCAACATTACTATACGCTGGATCTGTTAGATGTCTGAAATCTGTTACATCATATAATAAATTGAAGCACACTTAAGTAACATATTTCATATTATGTGACCACTTCCTTTAAGAGTTTACTATAGGAGTTTCCCTTGACACATCATAACATTAAGATTAATGTGACACGCAAAACATCATAACATAGAAAAGTACAATGTTCTGCCAATAATAAACATAAGCGGTGACACGATGAAGTGAATCACATCGACACTGTAATGCCAAGCACATTTTTATTATGAGCAATAGAACGTAAACACTCCTATAAAGTTATAAGTCCCCGCTCCTTTGACTCCATATTTGTAGAGATGAGCTATTTTTTCTAAGTGCCGTCCCGGCAACCTTGCCGATCCTTCTCCCCTCCAACTTGCCAACTTTATTTGGCGGGACAAATTGCCGTAGAAATCTCAATTTTAGAGTGCCGATCAGCACCGAGAAGCTGATCGGGGCTACTAGAATACAGTCGATTTGAAAAAGTGGCGAAAAATGCCGATAAGTGGGTTATCGGCAGCCACCTGCCGATAAATTCTTATCGGGAAGACAAAAAACGCCGTTTTGGCCACTTATCGGCGCTTACTGAATAGCAAATGCAAATTTGGCGGGAAAATGCAGATAAAAGCCTTATGGAAGTGATTATGGAGTGCTCACCACAAACAATGTGTGACTGCGAGGCTGAGGTGGGGATTTGATATAACACCAACCCACAGCCGCATTGACGCGCCTGGAGTGTAGATTGGTCGAGGTAGCTGGGTCGGGGTAGGAGAGGTCTGGATGGTTAGTAACACTTGCCAAGGTCGGTGTTGGAGAATAGCGGATCTTAGGATGTACTTAGCCGTGGTCTGGATTGGAGACTACTGCCGAGGTCAGTATTGGAGAGCTTGGATGGTCGTACGTAGCCGAGGTCAGGAGAACAGAAGAGCGGAGTCCGGAAGAGTATCCAAGGTCAGGAACAAGGAACAAGGAGCAGGACAAGACTGTGGAGGCAAGACAGCAGTGAACACTTCGCTAGCAGGAAGGTTTATGCTCTGCCAATTTGCCAGTGTGGCAGCTGAGCATTTAAAGGGATATTGTCCAATGAGGTCGGACCATACTCAGGAGTATGCCTGGCTGTGGTTGGCTGGAGAGATTTAGCACAGGTGTATACTCAGGCAGAGGAATCAGCAACAAGTGAAGTATAGGCAGAGGAGCAAGGAAGGGTCTGCGCATGTGTGCGAGTGCCGCGCATAGCGGTTGAGCGCTGCGTGATGGTGGCATCACCGTGCGATCGTAGCCTGGAGGCGGGGCCAGTGGGGACGGCATTTAGTGCAGAGTGTGTTCCGCGCGCGCCCCTTCATGGAATGCTGGTATTCACCAGCAGGCGAGATGTGCTGCAGGAGGCAGGAGAAGAAGAACACCCGGTCGTGGGTTAGGGTAAACGAGGAGCGCACCGAGCACGCCGAGGATCGCAAATCCTTACAGCTGCAAACATTTGTGTACTCACTCTTTCTTCCCACCCCCCAGCGGGATATCGGCCACAGTGTTATCAGCCGCAGGTAAAGTCTAGAGATATTAGAAAAAAGTTGAAGCAGCGCAAAGCCAAATGGAGACAGGGATTATAGATACAGTAGGTAATATAACCTAATCCCATCTACAATAAATAAAAAAAATAAAAAATTAAATTAACTTTGTTACATATTTTTCATATACAGTATTAAGCCCTTAGTAGCCAAGGTATGTAACCCATGACTAGCTGGCCACTAAGGTCTACTAATGGATTAATATATTACTAATACCCAACTACCAACCCCTACTAGCGTACTAAAGAGGAAATTATAGCACCTACCGTGATCACCTACCCTTACAACTCCCAACCCACACAATACCCCTATATACACCTCTCCTCCCCTACAGTATGGCTTAGGAGAGAGACAGATATTTAGATATGCTAATTAAAATAATTAGCATATGTCCCGGATATCTCAAAGTGTATTTCTATTTGTGCACAGGTGTCACTCCATGTGTTTTATTAAAGGTATGTCATCTCAGGGAGACTCAGGGCATGCAGCGCAACCTCCACTTACCTGCCTCTACAGGCCGTCAGCTCCTCCATCACCGCAGGGTCTATCCCCTCCTCCTCCTTCTCAGTGGCAGACGTGGGTCCTCCGTCCCGCGCGCACACGTGTGTCCTCCTCCAACACTGGTCACGTGCACACGCAGCTTACAGAGTGCGCACCCAGCATCCACTCTTCTACTTCCACTTCTGCTGTGAGGCTAAGCCCCCATACACCGCATGGGTGTAATCAAAGTGCTACCAATGCTCACCTGGGTTGTATCAGCCACACCTATCCAGAGAGGCTCCCTGCAGTCCTCCTGACCCACCCCCATCCCTGATTGGTCAGCCCAGCCTTATCTAGCATCTCTGAGCCCTCACTCATCGCTCGACATAGTCTCTGTATGGAAGTGTTTGGTGTTCTCTCGGTTACTACAGGTTTTGACACGGCTCGTATGACTACCCCCTTTGGCTCTCGACTTCGGCTCTCCTTGGACTACGTATACTCTAGCATCCCACGATCACGGCTTGGACTTCAACCTTCCTCATTTCTCTGCTCCCTGACCTCGGCAAGGCAATCACTATTCTACTCCTATACCCGGTACCGGCAAGTATTGTCTACGTTACTTACATCTGGCATGGCAACGCTTAATACCACACTCCGGACACGCTCCCTTTGCTGCGGGTGCGTGTATTCCTACCTCCCCCTTCAGCACAGGGGACGGGTCTGGTCTGCGGGCAGCATCGGCGTAACATCTTTGAACTTACAGTAGTAAGATAGAATTTTTATTAAAGTACGCTGGTGGACGTCTTGCAGGGTTGAAGACAATCTGAAACTGATTGACCACATCACGAAATACCAGTCCACAATTACTTGTAAGTATTCATACTTCCTGTCACGTGAGATCATGGCAGCGGACAATAGACCAACTCAGCTTTTCAGCACTGTGGAGAGATCTGCAAACTAGCATGTCTGCAGTCTTAGTATTAGTATTGAAACAGCTCTGGTTTGTGTGCTTATCACTGACAATCTAAGCGATGGATTAATAATTATAACCAAAAACTGTAATCCCTGATCTGTGGATGAGGAGGAGGCAAGGAAGAATATAAATAGAGGTGGAGCACTCACGACACCCTTTTTGGGGGATCTCATTGTTCTTAAAAATTATTATTATTTATCATTATTATTATTATTATTATTATTAACATTATTGTGTTCTTATGTGTATATGAAATATTGCATCTCTTGAAATGCTGACCTACTATTTGATTTTTTAGGTAATCCCTAGGGGCAGCCGGCACAAGTCAGAGCGTCTAATTACTACATGGTTTTAATAAACTCTATTGGAGCTGGATTTACCGAGGCTGACCGATGCATGCAGGGTAATTTATCTCCTTGGCTAGCCTGCAAGAACACTGTAGAGGATTGGTTAGACACTCGAACAAGCCCCAAGCACTCACAACTCACAGGGTAGGAACAAAAATAAAATACATTTTATTAAACTACATAATAAAAGTGACAAACTGGGAACATACTGGGACAAAACAAACAAAACTCTCCTCCCACATGTTTCACGCTCTAACAGTGCTTTCTCATGATCTTACCCCCTGTCATATGATGATTCACGGAGCACTATACCATCATCCACATCATTATCATATTGCCAAAACAAGCAATTTTGACATCCTATATTAGTACTGTTTGAATGTGGAACATCTAGTTTTAGTGCTTTCCCAAACAAGTCAGTCCCTTAAGTGCATTCTGTTCTGTTCCAGGCAGGTATGCAGTGCTACATTCATCCCTAACATCGCTGTCAGAATTGACAATGGTCATCTGGTAGTCACCCATCAATTACATAACGTCCATGTCATATGTAAACAAAGACATTCAGCGTCTCCATTATCTGGGAGAACGGTTTTGGACTGGTTCGTCAAACTCTAGTTGCGCGGCTGCAAAATAGTTAGTCTCAGGTACAGTATACTGAAGGTGACCGTTGAGATACTGTTGACTGTATTGCTTACAACTTAGGAAACCACTGGTCTTAATCTTAAAAACATTACTTGGGCATTCCAGAATTGTACAATTTGGTAATCCTAGAGTTAATTATGTTTAGAGTGTTTGCAATCTGATGACTTGGAATGAAGCTAAGAAAGTTGGGGGTAATGGAGAAGTCTGTTTCAACATGACAGAATAAAAATATGTTTTTTTTCCAAGCAAACTCAAATGTCTGCAGTTAGCAAATTATTGAGAAGTACAATAATAGAGGGTGAGGATGTTTAAGAAATGGGCGCATGACGAAAAAGTCAAAGCTAAGATATATCATAATATAGTTGCTTAGGTTAAAAAAAGAATTGCTGTATGTCCATCAATTTCAATCTTTTGCAAACTTATTTTTATTGATCTTGAATATATTTGTAAATTATCATATCCTGTGGCAGGACGGCCTGTAGCCGAGGTCAGGGAACAGTCCACACGTGTAGTTTCAGGATAATGAAAAATGTTCAATGGCTTTATTTCTCCACAGTAACATAACATGCGGGTACACTGTCCCTTTAACAAAATAAATCCTGCTCCACGATGGGAGAAAAACTGACTAACACAGCAGACCTATCTAGCAGGCTGGCTGGCTAAACCATAACCAAACCTTCAGAGTCTTTTAAGCAGTCATGAAAACAAATGAAACAAATCTTACTTTGGCTGCAGTAAGTAGTGTGTTGTATCCTTCTGGCTAGCAGCACATCTATCCATGTGCTCTTGTCTGAGGGAGCCACCTACTGCTGGTAACAAGATCCTTTTCTACCTTTCTGGCTCTCAGGTGTCAGCTTACTTCCTGACTACCCAAGTTCCACCTGAGTTAACCCTTATGAGTGCTGGATGAAGCACTCAGACATATGTCTCCCAGGCGTAACTGATAGGAGTTGACTTCACTCTGTCACATACCTCCCCTGTTTGTGTGTGGCTAGTGTCCCACACGGCTGAAGCCCGACCCTCCACTCCTTCCCTTGACAAAAAATCAGCATTTCCATGGTCCTTTCCAGGTCTATGCTGAATATCAAACGAGAAGGGTTGGAGGGCAATATACCACCTGGTCAACCTTGGATTTGTGTCCTTCATGGTGTTTAACCACTTCAAGGGCGCATGGTCAGTGACCAGGGTGAAGTGTACTCCAGCGACATAATGTCTCAAGGCCTCAATTGCCCATTTTACAGCGAGGCACTCCTTCTCAATAACGGAATACCTCACTTCCCTTGGGAACAGCTTCCGGCTGATGAACAGTATGGGGTGTTCAGCACCATCAAATTGCTGAGACAGCACTGCTCCCAGTCCTACCTCTGAGGCATCCGTCTGGATGATGAAGGGCTCTTTAAAATCTGGGCTCCGAAGAGCGGGGCCTCTGACAGGCACTTTTTTAGCATGTCAAAGGCGTCTTGGCACTCCCAAGACCAGTGAAGATTATCCAAGGATAGCAGCGGAGCACAGCTGAAGGATGGGGTCAACACCAGCAATGAAGGGGTTAAAAATACTTCTTTAATGAGACATGGTGCAAAACGAAACTGATTGCGTATTCATTGATTTTTTATTATATTATATGTTTGTTTTCACTTATAATTGTGTGTTATACCCTTTGTTGTCTTTCCCACTCCCACGGCTGAACGGGTTACCCTGACTACCAGAGACGCATCTCCAAACCAGTATTCTGATTGGAAACCAATTCTGACCAATCAGAACGCTAGCTGGTACTCGCGCGAAAATCGCGCGATACTCACAGCCACCAGAGACGCCTCTCCGAATCAGTTCCTGGTTGGAGATCTATTTTGACCAATGAGAGAGCTGGCTAGCATCCGCGCGAAAACCGCGCGGCATCTCTGGGAAAGGTGGGAATGGGGTTTCCCCTTCATAACTGCGGGTAGTGGAGACGCGATTTCACTCTTTGAAAAAGGGCTGCATAGCCTGAAACGCGTTAGAGTTGTTGCTGTCTCCCCCCGTTTTGCACCATGTCTCATTAAAGAAGTATTTTTAACCCCTTCATTGCTGGTGTTGACCCCATCCTTCAGCTGTGCTCCGCTGCTATCCTTGGATAATCTTCACTATGCTTACTCACCCAGCGTGATGCACGCAAAAAATGGATCAAGGTTTCAAAGAAGAGTTTTGATTCTCCCCACTTATGGATTCAGGGGGAGTTGCTGACCAGTAACAGTGCCGCAGGTAAGAGAGTTTTTTCTAGTCTAGTGAGGTGCTTTTCTAGCATTACAAATGTACCCTCATTAAAGACAGATTACTCTATTATACCACTTCCTGCTTTATGATGCACTGGGTCCAATACTCTCAATCACTCATTTAGACCTTGTCCTAACCTGTTTTATTTATATATTTTTGAGTAACAATTGCCATTGTACCCCATTTTGCTGTAGCACTGTTTATAGGGAACCTTCCCTTACCTTCTACTGTGATATATAAAACAGTTGCTCGCTCAAGGGAGACACTCATGATATATGGACTATACTATTGGGGATCACCATACATCACATTGTGATTATTGAATCACGGTTTCAACCTATTTTTTAATATTGGCTGCTAGGGGGGAGGCACTTTGTTTCCACAATATGGATGAGGATGCAAAGGATTCAGATACAGTGGACATGATGAACAGTACATTTGTCCAAAAATGTGCAGACAATACCACCAGAAAACGTAGAGCAGCGTATTTATTTGACAACACGGTACATGATATCTGCGAAGATACAGCTGATCTTGGCTTCTACTTCAACAAATTGGAAAGGATCCTTCTCACCAATATTAGGTTGTGGTGGGACATCACCACGCTTGATAATTATATCATTACCAAACGAATACCAAGGGGACTTCGCGTTAAAAAAGCGCCCTCCTTTGGTTTCCCCTCCAAAGATTTTGAACTGGAGTGGACGAGTATCCTCAACGAATGTTCTCTCAAATTGATGGACCTAATAATAAAGACAAAGGTACAAGAGCGGATTAATGTCAAGAAAGATATTAAAAATATACAGCAGAAACTCAATCAATTCAAGGAAATGAAAGACTTTGAGACTATGGATGAAAGGTTATCTAACAATATAGAAAAGGCTGAGAAAGATATCATGGTCAAAAAACAACAAAAATTCGACCGAGATAGAGTCGATTACGAACGGAACCAGGTGTATATGTGGCAACGATTACCACCACCCAGGACACCTACTCGCCAAAATCCTTCATATAGAAATCCTAAATCACAAAAGGAACATCCTAAGAAATCAACACCTAAGAGATCAATCCTAAAGAAATCATCTGAAACATCCAGTATCTCTGACATCTCGGACGTAGAGACCCGTCAACAAATAGTGTCATTTTCAACTGACGAGGACACAGACAGATGCCGGGATAGCACTGATTATGAATCAAGTCAAAGAGGAGAAGCGTCTACTTCCTATGAATTACGAAGCAATAAGTCCTCAAAAAACTATCCAAAAGGACTAGGCGCTCGCCAAAAAGACGTGGCAATAAAGAAACGAAAGATCGATCCATAACAAATATTAATAATGTTTTGAACATTTCAGGTGTTTCTATCTCGGATGGAGAGCTGGCGGTCCTGAATAAGGGCCTCAATTTTGCCATCATGAATGACTTTGATTTATTTAGCACAATTATAGATCTCCAGAGATTCATTAGGAAACTTTCCCTAAAAAATTTTTTTTCATCAAAAGATGTTCAGATCCCCGTGTCTCCTCCATCAGATGCTGGGGACATTATTGATCCCCACCATCTGATTGATGACACACGGGGGGATAGACTATCTTTTAGAGAGTTTGGCGCCATCCAAGACCTTACTGACCTTATAGGTGAAGAAGAAATTGCAGACAGTATAGATAAGGTAGAACAACTGGCATTCCTCACTGGAACCAAGCACACTTCCTTTAGGAACAAGTCAATCTTCTGCCCGAACTTTACTAAAGGCCCTCATTTAGAGACATTTGAGAAATTGGTTGAGAAAGATCTACAACTTATGGCCAAGGGTTACTCATTTACCACACCCCCCTTTAATAACATGACAAAAGAGGAACATTTACATCTTGCCACACTCAAGAAAAGATCAAATATAGTTATAAAGAGTGCGGACAAAGGGGGTGCAGTGGTCGTGATGCACTCAGAGGCTTACCATTTAGAAGCCCTAAGACAGCTTAGTGATGTTAAATCATATTGTAAGTTGGATAAAGATCCCACACAAGCCTTTTTGGTGGAAATTCGTGACCTGTTGGACCTGGACAGCGTATTAGGTGTTCTCACAAAACAAGAAGTCGCCTATTTATATAACCCATTTCCCAACGTGCCTATTTTTCACCATCTCCCAAAGATCCATAAATCTTTGGTTAGCCCTCCTGGCAGACCTATTATTTCCAGTATTGGATCTTTGGGAGATGGTTTATCTAGGTACGTTGATTATTTTTTGCAGACATTTGTAAAAGAACTCCCTTCTTACCTGAGAGATTCTTCAGATTTGCTTCTAGATATTCAAAATATAAAATGGTCTAACACTTTCATGTGGGTCACACTGGATGTGACCTCACTATACACCATAATTGATCACACTTTGGGCACTAAAGCTATAAGTCACTTCCTTAATCACTCTAACCTTAACTTAGCACAGAGCACTTTTTTACTAGATTCACTTATGTTTTTGTTACAACATAACTATTTTATGTTTGACAAATAATATTATTTACAGTCACAAGGCACAGCAATGGGCACGTCATTTGCACCTTCGTACGCGAATTTATTTATGGGTTTTTGGGAGAACACTCACATTTTTGGTGATAAAAATCCTTTCAGGCACAATATTATGTTTTACCGTAGATTTATAGATGACTTAATATTAATTTGGAACGGTGATATGGACACTCTACACTCCTTTTTTGAATATCTAGAGGCAAATACTTATAATTTGAAATTTTCACATACTTATCATGAAACCAATATCGACTATCTTGATTTACACCTGTACATAGACACTGATCTAAATATACAGACCAGTGTGTTTAGAAAAACAAATTCTAGGAATTCGCTGCTCAGGTCCAACAGCGCTCACCCGAGATCCCTCATTCGGGGTATTCCAAAGGGACAGTTTCTCAGACTAAGGAGGATTTGCTCCACGGAACAATCTTTCCTCCTTCAGGCTGAGGAACTCAAAAAAAGATTTCTGAGTCGGGGTTATGGAGAGAAGGACCTAGAGATCGCGTTTGAGAACGCACTCAAAATGGATAGAGCAGAGCTCCTAAATAAGAATAGAAAAAACACTAGAAAGAAAAGAGGAGAAATTAACATTAAGGGAGACACAACCCCCCAGGTACCACTCTTCATAACCACTTATTCAAAACAGGCAGAACAGATTAGGTGCATCCTACAAAAACATTGGTCTATTCTAAAACTAGATAGAGATCTAGAGAGTTTAGTTAAATCTAACCCCAAAATAGTCTTCAAAAAGGCTAAAACTATTGGGAACCATATATCACGAGTTTGTTCTGTTCTACCAAGAAACCCACCCCGACAACCCCAAGGGGATTTTTCAAGTGTGGGAACTGTAACACATGCAGATACGCTAAAGAACATAAATCTATCAAAAATATACATACTAATCAGATTTATCGTATTGAGAAATTTCTTACATGTAACACCAACTTTGTAATATATCTACTTAACTGTCCCTGTGGGAGTAATTATGTGGGCCGTACAATAAGACCGCTAAAAGTCTGAATTAATGAACACATCAGGAGTATAAAGAAACGTGATGACAGATACCCGGTCGCACGCCACTTCAATCACTGCCCTGTAGGAACATTAAGATCTTTTACATACAGTGCTCTTGAGCACATTCAGACTCATGTCAGGGGAGGCAATAGAGAAGCTTTGATCAACCGTAGAGAGATGTTCTGGATTTATGCCCTTGGGACAATGGCACCCAGGGGCATGAACCAGGACTGGGAATTGAAACACTTTCTCACTTGATTTGTTTATGGGTTATGTTCAATATATTTATTATAACGATAACGATTTGTTTTCTTTATGTATATTATGTTCTTATTCTTTTTTTTCCCCTTGTCTTCCCCCCTCCCCCCCCTTTCCCCTTTTCCCCCCCTCCCCCCTCCTATTCTTCTTCCCATCTATTTCATTTTTCCTTCTTTTGCACTTGTGAATTCAATTCCCTATGGATCCAGTATATATCTATTATTCTACACAGAATAGGAATAAACTGTTCATCATTATAATGTTATTATGAATAATCCTTTGCCCTGTATATCGATTAGAAACAAATTAGGGGCTTGATCTAATTATATTCCTCTGATTAAACTATACACTGTGTACCATTAATAAGCCGTAGGCTATTCCATATCCTGAGTCTATCCATATGAGGAAACTGATTGCGTATTCATTGATTTTTTATTATATTATATGTTTGTTTTCACTTATAATTGTGTGTTATACCCTTTGTTGTCTTTCCCACTCCCGCGGCTGAACGGGTTACCCTGACTACCAGAGACGCATCTCCAAACCAGTATTCTGATTGGAAACCAATTCTGACCAATCAGAACGCTAGCTGGTACTCGCGCGAAAATCGCGCGATACTCACAGCCACCAGAGACGCCTCTCCGAATCAGTTCCTGGTTGGAGATCTATTTTGACCAATGAGAGAGCTGGCTAGCATCCGCGCGAAAACCGCGCGGCATCTCTGGGAAAGGTGGGAATGGGGTTTCCCCTTCATAACTGCGGGTAGTGGAGACGCGATTTCACTCTTTGAAAAAGGGCTGCATAGCCTGAAACGCGTTAGAGTTGTTGCTGTCTCCCCCCGTTTTGCACCATGTCTCATTAAAGAAGTATTTTTAACCCCTTCATTGCTGGTGTTGACCCCATCCTTCATCTGTGCTCCGCTGCTATCCTTGGATAATCTTCACTATGCTTACTCACCCAGCGTGATGCACGCAAAAAATGGATCAAGGTTTCAAAGAAGAGTTTTGATTCTCCCCACTTATGGATTCAGGGGGAGTTGCTGACCAGTAACAGTGCCGCAGGTAAGAGAGTTTTTTCTAGTCTAGTGAGGTGCTTTTCTAGCATTACAAATGTACCCTCATTAAAGACAGATTACTCTATTATACCACTTCCTGCTTTATGATGCACTGGGTCCAATACTCTCAATCACTCATTTAGACCTTGTCCTAACCTGTTTTATTTATATATTTTTGAGCAACAATTGCCATTGTACCCCATTTTGCTGTAGCACTGTTTATAGGGAACCTTCCCTTACCTTCCACTCCCAAGACCATTTAACTTGGGTTGGGGCACTCTTTTTTGTCAGATCTGTTAGGGGTGCAGAAATTTCCGAAAAATTGGGGATAAACCGCCGGTAATACCCTGCTAACCCCAAAAGGGAGCGGACCTGTGTCTTTG
Source organism: Ascaphus truei (assembly GCF_040206685.1). Classification (NCBI taxonomy): domain Eukaryota; kingdom Metazoa; phylum Chordata; class Amphibia; order Anura; family Ascaphidae; genus Ascaphus; species Ascaphus truei. The sequence continues at coordinate 38,547,219 of NC_134483.1, forward strand.
TCTGTGGGGTGGGGACTTCCTTTATGGCGGCCACCTTGCTAGCTAGTGGCCTTACTATCCCTCCCCCAACGGCATAGCCCAAGTACTTTGTAGTGGATTTACCCAGGGCACATTTTTTTGGATTTGCAGTGAGCCCTGCTTCTCTTGAGGACGTTAGGACTGCCCTTAACCTTTTTATATGAGACTGCCAGTGTCTGCTATAGATGATAATGTCATCAAAGTAGGCCGTGGCATATGCCCTATGGGGTCGTAGTACCTTATCCATTAACCTTTGGAACGTGGCTGGAGCACCATGTAATCCAAATGGCATAGTGACGAATTGGTATAAACCGAGAGGGGTGGCGAAGGCAGTTTTGCATTTGGATTCTTCCGCTAGAGGTATCTGCCAATATCCTTTCGTGAGATCTAGGGTGGAGATATACTCTGCTTTACCAAGTGAATCAAGCAATTCATCCACCCTAGGCATTGGATATGCATCAAATCTGGATACAGCATTTACCTTTCGCAGATCTACGCAAAACCTCACCTTCCCATCTGGTTTAGGGACCAACACGATAGGGCTACACCATTCGCTGTGGGACTCCTCGATCACGCCCAATTCCAACATGTCTACTGTATTATCTCCCTCTCTACCAGGTCTTTTCGGCCCTCTGGCAATCTATAGGGACGGGACCGTACTTTTACGCCAGGTTCTGTCTCAATCCTATGGGACACTAAATCAGTCTGCCCTGGCAGCTCAGAAAAAAAATCTAAGAACTGGTCACATACATCAAGTAGGTCTGACCTTTGTTCCGTTGTTAACTGCTCTCCCATGGGAACCTGATGGTCAGTGTACGTACTACCCTTTGGAAGCTTTGGACCCAAATCCGTCTCTACTTCCCGAGGGTGAATGAACAGCGATCTCATAATTTTCCAGGGTTTCAGGAGGTTCACGTGGTAGATTTGTTCACCCTTCCTGGACCCTGGTTGAGAGATCTCATAGTTCACCTCCCCGGTGCGGCGGAGAACTTGGAAAGGACCATGCCACTTCGCAAGGAGTTTACTCTCTGATGTTGGTAGTAGTAGCATCACTTGGTCCCCAGGTTGGAAGACCCTCAAGTGAGCATTTTGATTGTACTGCCTCTCTTGACGTTCTTGAGCAGATTTGAGGTTTTCCTTCGCAAACCGACCTATCATGTCTAGGCGGTTTCTAAGGTCTATGACATACTGAAGGGTATTCTTGGAGGGGGAGGGCTCCTCCTCCCAGGATTCCTTCAGTAGGTCGAGAATACCCCGAGGTTGGCGTCCATATAGGAGCTCAAACGGGGAGAAGCCTGTGGACGATTGGGGAACTTCTCGTACCGCAAACAACAGGAAAGGGATAAGTTCATTCCAAGCTCGCTTTTCAGTGTCCACAAACTTCCGAAGCATAGACTTTAAAGTACGGTTAAACCTCTCTACCAATCCATCAGTCTAAGGATGGTAGACCGAGGTCCGGACGGATTTTACCTCCAATAACTTCAGGACATCCTGCATTAACTTTGCAATGAAATTTGTTCCCTGGTCAGTTAACATTACTTGTGGAAGTCCTACCCTAGAAAACAGTTCTAACAGCCTGTGAGCAACCTGTTTAGCAGTGGCTGATCTCAGAGGGAAGGCCTCAGGATATCTGGTGGCGTAATCAACAACAACAAGTATAAATTTATGTCCCTTCGCAGAGGGTTCTAAAGGTCCGACCAGATCTACCCCAATTCTCTCGAATGGGACGGCTACCAAGGGCAGAGGAACCAAGGGAGCCGGCTTCTGTCCTTTTTGGCTAGTTAACTGGCATTCAGGACATGTCTCACATAGTTTCATGATGTCACCATGTATGCCTGGCCAGTAAAACCGGGACGAGATGTGGTCCGTGGTCTTATCTCTGCCCAAATGACCACCCCATGGGACAGTATGGGCTAGGGTGAACACTGTTTTAATCAACCCTTTAGGGACTAGCATCTGTCGAATGACCTCCCCTGTTTGTGTAACCTTATTCACACGATATAGTATGTCATTCAACAGTTCAAAATGTGGATACACTTTTACACCTTGTTCATCTATTATCTTGTTGTTGACCTGTACCACCTTCTCATATTGTCTAGCCAGAGCTGGGTCCTCCCTCTGCCTCTGACGGAAGTCAGGAAGATCCAGGGCTGGCAACACTTCCGTATATATCTGTTCCGCACCCTGGTCATCCCCGGCCATGACCTGCAGTCCTTTGGGCTGACTAATGTTACCAAAAGTCCCAGCCTTTCTTAACCAGTCCTCTTTTTCCGCACGTCTCTGTTTATGTGTCTTTGGGACATGGTGTCTACGGGGGAAAATCTCTGGGGAAAAAGGGAACAAGTCTCCGGGCTTCTCCGGTACCAGAGAAGTAGGCTCTGTAGGAGTAGGGGCCAACAATGTTTCGAGGTAGGGCCAGTCTCGGCCAAGTAGAACTTGAGCAGGTAGCCAGGGGGCAACTCCCACTAGTAGGCTAGCCTCTTTATCCTGGATACGTAGTAGAACGTTCGCCGTCGGGTATCTCTTTGTATCCCCATGGATACACTCGATATTCCAAGGAGAGTCATAAGATAGTCTATTGCTTGGAATTAGGCCCTTTAGGATCAGGGTTTTTCCAGAGCCCGAGTCCAGCATGGCGTTTACTTTTGTCCCCTCCAGAGATGCTGGGACTAACCACGGATTGTGGTCCCCTCGGAGACAAGCTGTGGCAGTGGTTCTGCCATATGAACAGTCCATCTCCTCATCTCCTGAGTCCGCAAACTCGGTCATCCGCAGAAGCTCTCGACGGGGCTCGGTGTTTGGACCTCTCCACTGTTGGATGGGGTCCTCCCTTCTGGTTGGTGGGGTTATCCTCTCCACCGGGTGGGTGACAGGAGTCCAGGTTCTTGGGGAATACTGTGGATGGCGGCCTCCCTTGAGTGATCCAGTGGCCTCGGACCCAGGATTGGCGTCTCTGCGGGAGTTTGTACCAGGAACCCTCCGAGATGGGAAAGGGTCTTCCGATCGGGTTGACTGGATCTCCCGAGCTGGCGGGTTGTAGACCCCTCGATTGTCTGCTCTCCTGTCTCTAGCATCACCGGAAGCAACTGGTGTTTGCACGGACCGTTCCCAGCTATCCTGTTAGGTGTCGTCAGCAAGGAAGTTTTCCACCAAGCGGACCGCTGAATTCAGGGAAAATGCAGCATGTCTTTTTACCCAGGAGCGGGAGGAGGGGGGCAGTACCTGTATGAACTGCTCAAGCACAAACTGTTCAAGGATCTCTTCCTTGGTATGCTTCTCCGGTTGTATCCACCTGGTACATAAGTCTACTAAGCGGTGGGCTACGACCCAGGGTCTGTCTTTGTTTGCATATTTGACTGTCCGGAACCGCTGTCGGTAGGTCTCTGGAGTGAGGCCTAGGCGATCCAGAATAGCAGCCTTTAGTTTCTGATAGTCCATGGCCTCGTCTGCTGGAAGAGCCTGGTAGGCTGTCTGAGCTTCCCCTATGAGGAGTGGAGCCAGAGTCGTTACACAGCGATCAACTGTCCAGCCGTGGGCCGTGGCTACCCTTTCAAAAGTGAGGAGAAATGTCTCTGGGTCTTCGGTTGGCTTCATTTTGTGCAGCATCACTGGTGGGTTATTTGGAATAGCTGGTCTGCCTGGGGCTGGGCTTTCAACTAGCAGTTGAAGTAGCTTTTCTTCCCGCCGGGCCTGTTGCTCATCTTGCTGGGCCTGTCGCTCATCTTGCTTGGCCTGCCATTGTATTTGCTGGGCCTGTTGCTCAGCTTGTTTCTCTGCTAGCTGGAGCTGTTGCTCAAGGAACTGAGAAAAAAATGTCTCCATTTTTTTTTTCTGTGTGGCCCTTCAGATACAGGGGCCGTCCGACGTCCCACTTCTGACACCACTTGTGGCAGGACGGCCTGTAGCCGAGCTCAGGGAACAGTCCATACGTGTAGTTTCAGGATAATGAAAAATGTTCAATGGCTTTATTTCTCCACAGTAACATAACATGCGGGTACACTGTCCCTTTAACAAAATAAATCCTGCTCCACGATGGGAGAAAAACTGACTAACACAGCAGACCTATCTAGCAGGCTGGCTGGCTAAACCATAACCAAACCTTCAGAGTCTTTTAAGCAGTCATGAAAACAAATGAAACAAATCTTACTTTGGCTGCAGTAAGTAGTGTGTTGTATCCTTCTGGCTAGCAGCACATCTATCCATGTGCTCTTGTCTGAGGGAGCCACCTACTGCTGGTAACAAGATCCTTTTCTACCTTTCTGGCTCTCAGGTGTCAGCTTACTTCCTGACTACCCAAGTTCCACCTGAGTTAACCCTTATGAGTGCTGGATGAAGCACTCAGACATATGTCTCCCAGGCGTAACTGATAGGAGTTGACTTCACTCTGTCACATATCCCCTCTTAAAAACAATCCTAATTTGGGTAATTCCTGACAAGTGAAACTTTCCATACCACCTACGAATTTAGTGGCTCTTCTCTACTCTTTTTCCAGGTCTTTGACAGGGAGTTTCCCCGGTTTAAAAAGGGCAGCACAAATACATACAGCTTGTCTATATCTGATGAGTTCAGCAAGGAGCTTGTTAATTGCAGCTACAGTCAATTACTGTAGCTTGCCTTCACCTTGCTCATTAAGAAGGTTTAAAAGTGTGCTGCCCAAACTGCATGTGATCTCTAGCACAGAGGGACTGTGCTGCCAAAGAGATCCCCCATGAACAGATCTCCCTAGTAATGAGGTAGACTGTGCTGCCAGAGAGAGATCCAAGGGAACCAGGCCGTCTATTCCAGGATATAGCGGACCCTGGAATCCGCCAGAGGTTGCCCCCCAGAGACACAGACTGAAAGAAAGAGCCCCTGCTTAAAGGTACCTTTTTGGAGTTTGGAGTCAGCGGTTGGAAAGAGGCCTAGCCTCCGAGCCTTGCAGATGGGGCTGGGATGTATGCATTATCCCTTACAAAAGGGATAGGCCTGTTTGATTTGTTTTTCATGCCGACATGAAGCTGACCTATTTAAAGCTGTGGGCTAAATAAAAGCCAGAATTTATTTTCCCTTAATGACGTTAAGGTTATACCTCTGCACATGTCTCCTACATATGGTATTTGAGGTGGGATGAGAGGTGGCCCTTGAGTTTCAAAAAAGCCCCAGAGACTATCCAGGAAAATATATTTGTACTTTTGTTTGCCTACAGTCCCTGCAACAGCTTTAGCAACCAAAAGGAAGAACAGAAGAACCACTTGCAGAAATGACCAGAATCAATTCTTAGACATCCATCCAAGCAGAAAAGCTACACTGCACTGGAGAAAGCCACAACAACACAGTCTGACTAGGAGGACTGTGACAGATGGTGACGTACTCAAGTTACCGACTCTGTGACCAAAGTCTACCCCACCCCGTGTGTGAGAAAAAAATACTTTGGTTTTTAAAATGGCGGCTCAGAAAAATAAAAAAAGTCTACAGAGATGCCTGTGAGATCTAAGAACTCTGCAACTGAAGTCTTCCCACCAGTAAGACTATCAGCTGCAATAGCGCCTCCTGAAGTCAGGAGGAAGAATACACCTGATCCTGCAAAAATGGAGGACAAAATGTGGTGTTCCTGTAATAAGCCCGGCCACACTGAAGAGGGTCCCTTCCAGCCCTATGAGGATGTCTCTTATGTGGGCCCAGAAACATAACGCACCCACAAAACACTCTTATGATGTGGAGATGCTGAACTCTATACACTCTGAAAAGACAGGTCTCTATGACCGTGAATATGATTGGCAGGAGCAAGAGCAGGAGCAGCTGAATGCTAAATATTTTTGCCAGCTAATGCAACTGCAAGAAAAGCATGGTGGATGCAGTGAAACTGCTGAAGTTTAAAACAAAGAGAGAGACCCCAGTATCTCTGATGAGATGAGTCATCCAAAGCAAAAAGACAGAAAAAAAAAGAAAAAAGGTTCTCTACTTACCATGGAAGGGTCAGAAATGTCTGCAGGTCCCACGGTGAAAATGGGGGCCTAGGTGTCCTGCAGGCTAGAGAAAATGAAGGATTCCTCCCAGGAATGATGGAATCCCTAGAGTGCCCAAGGTGTACCTGAAAAAAGGTCTCTCCGGTCCGTATAGGGAGAAACCCTCAACAAACAATATCAGGAAAGCGGAGTCGGATCAAGTGAGTGATGATCCCTTGACCAACCCTGAAGATGCACTGCAAACAAATTGTTTAAAGAAGTTCTGGGCAAGCAGGCCAGACACAGCACCATCTGTTCCAGCAGGGTGAAAAAACGGAGCAACTGTTGACCACTCTGGAGACAGCAAACGCTGAACTTACAGACATATATGAGAAGCTGGAGGAGGCATAAAGGGAGGCCCACAATCTTGGTATAGAGCTGGGACACTCACAAAGGGAACTTTGCACCCTCTGTATGGAGCTCGAAGTCTCTCGGGAAAAGTTCACAGTCTCTGTGCAGAGCTGTCAGTCTCCAAGAAAGAGGTTCAAAGTTTCGGTATCGAGCAGGAGGTCTTCCAGAAACATTTTCATACTCTCAGTATTGAGCTAGATGCCTTACACCAGGAGATCAACAGTCCTTGCACAGAACTGGAAATCTCTAAAAAGGAATTTCACAGCTTCTCACGGAAAGTCTCTCAAAAAGATATCTGCAGTCTTAGTATGGATCTTGAACTCTCTCAGAACGAGCTTCATGCCCTCAATATAGAGCTTGCAGTCTCACGACAGGTGACCCGGAGTCTCAAATCAGAAGTGCGTGAATGGAAGGAGGACTATGAGAAGGCCCTGAGGGACAAGAAAGACTAGAGACCTGACTAAGGAGGTCTCATACCTGGCTGATCAAGCCAGTAAAGGAGAAGAGAAGCTTCATGAGAAGTTAAGCAGGAGCAGCAACTCAAACTAGAAAAATTGGAAGAACACTTAGCACTTAAAGAAGAAGAGGGAGGTCTTCATCAGGAAAAGAGAAAATCCCTGGGTCTGGAAATGACTCTCTCAGATTAGAGCAGACTCTGAAAGAAATAATAGAAGAAGAGAGATAGATACAGTACCTGCGAAAACGCTCCACGGTGCTCGTCATATAGACTGCTTACTGAGGAATTAAATTTCACCAGCTTTATTGCCAAACTAAAGCAGCATGCCTTATTCAGTCATGTGAAGAATGTAACTACAAAGAAAGAAGTATGAACATTTGAAACAAACAGTAATTGTGGTCCAGTCAAATGTTAGGAAGTGTCTGCAGCAAAGATGCTTCAGAAAAATGAAGGAAGCTGCTTGTATGATTCAATCCAGATATGTCATATGTCACAACCAATCAAGCTGTGCGTTGCTATAACCACATTAACTACAGTTTATCGTCTGCTACAACCGATGGTCCATAAACCCCAGGGAAAAAGAACTGAATTCGGACTGAAACGGACAATTCAAATTCCGTCCGGTTACCGTACCCACGGGGCCCAAATCAATTTTCTCACGTTGAAAATAGCCACTATAAAGATTCAGTCATTGTCTAGATTAAGTGACAGGCAAATATATCAAAAAGTGGCGCTCCAAAATTATAAACACATATGTGAAAAAATGTGATACTTATACAAACATGAATTAATGCTGCTTAACCCAGTGTGGGGTCGTTCTCTCGATCCCGTGGACAGTGAAGAAGTGAAGATCATCAGGAAGCGCAATGTCATGTAAAAAACAGAAGAAAATTCCCTGATGGTGCAGTATTGTGATTGATATGTGATAAATATCAAGGTGCAGTGTGCTGGATACTCACAAGTGTAGAGTGAGCAATGTTCCCATAAAGGTTTCTTTATGTGTGTCAGCCCGTTGGACCGTCAGACAGGTAAGTGGAATGGTAAGTGCTGGAGACCTTAAGTGAATAATAAAACGGACATAGTGCAGACTGTACAAAATATCTTTAAAAGTAAGTACTGTATATGTGCAATACACTCACATGGTTATAAAAGGTAACAAGCGTTTAGATCACACAGGTTGGATCTCAGCAATGAATGAGCTGTTCTCTGTCCCCCCTCTGCCTCGGCAGGCGTGCGTGTCACCGGTGCGTCTCACCCTAACCGGAAACCGGAAGTGACGTCATCTGCTCCGGGGGACGCCGATCCTGTGGGAGTTTTTTCTCATCAGCCTCACTCTACGCGTTTCTCCGTATTGCGGTTTCTTCAGGAAGAAACCGCAATACGGAGAAACGCGTAGAGTGAGGCTGATGAGAAAAAACTCCCACAGGATCGGCGTCCCCCGGAGCAGATGACGTCACTTCCGGTTTCCGGTTAGGGTGAGACGCACCGGTGACACGCACGCCTGCCGAGGCAGAGGGGGGACAGAGAACAGCTCATTCATTGCTGAGATCCAACCTGTGTGATCTAAACGCTTGTTACCTTTTATAACCATGTGAGTGTATTGCACATATACTTACTTTTAAAGATATTTTGTACAGTCTGCACTATGTCCGTTTTATTATTCACTTAAGGTCTCCAGCACTTACCATTCCACTTACCTGTCTGACGGTCCAACGGGCTGACACACATAAAGAAACCTTTATGGGAACATTGCTCACTCTACACTTGTGAGTATCCAGCACACTGCACCTTGATATTTATCACATATCAATCACAATACTGCACCATCAGGGAATTTTCTTCTGTTTTTTACATGACATTGCGCTTCCTGATGATCTTCACTTCTTCATTGGCTAGATTAAGACAGAACTGTGTCATGATCATTTCCCTGAAGATGCAACCATAGTTTCCCACTCGTCTTTGCAAAGGAAAACGTCACAACACTACAAGATGGGGAACTGGAAACAAGAGAACAACAAAATGACTAATGTACTGAAATGTAGGGATCCTACACCATCCACAAATGACCCCTTTACAGATAAGGGGGTCATATATTTGTGGATAAACACATGATGGGCAAGGAAATTGTAGGCAGGGGTCCCTCGGTATAGTAGGAGCTTCAACATTGTGCTACTGCAGTAGATAGACCCCGCCAAACATCACTTGGAACGTCTCCACCCATTGAAGAATCAGTCCGATTGGATAAAATCTCTGCCAAGGTTGAACCACCTTGGGATCAATGATACTGGACCAGACGCAGGTTGTCACCCTAGTCTCAGGGAAGAAACGATCACACAAAGTAGGAGAGAACTTGTTGACAAGCAATTAAAAGAAGACTTTGAAATGTGGAAAAAGGAACTTGAGAAAGAAGTAATCTGCAGAAGGGAGGAAGCTAAGGACATCATGGAAAGACTGGTCTTGGAAAAAATCCTCCACGAGCAACTAAAGGACACTGAATACAAGCACATAAGGTGAGAGATTCTGGTTATCTGCACCAGACACAAGGACAGCGTAACTGGTGCCTTCTTCAACCATGGCCACATATCGGGGACACAATCTGCTAGAAAGGAAACAACCCTCGCTGGTTCATATCAGACGTGCCACATGGTGGCCCCAAAGCAAACCACAAAAATACTGGGAGTAGTGAAGGGGGAGGTATGTGAGAGGGCCTTTCCCGGTTTAAAAAGGGCAGCACACATAAAGCCTGTCTGTAGTTGATTAGTCCAGGGAGCTGGTTAATTGCAGCTCAAATCATTTAACCAGCCTCCACCTGGCTCATTAAGAATGTCTAAATGTGTGTTGTCCAAACTGCATGAGATTCCTAGCACAGAGGAACATATCTTTCTAGTACTGAGGAATACTGTACTGCCAAAGAGAGATCCCAGGAAACCAGACGGTCTATTCCAGGATACAGCGGACACTGTAACTGCCAGAGGCTGCCAACCACAGACACCAAACCCTACACAGACTGATAGAAAGAGCACTGCATACAGGTACCTCTTCTGACTTTAAGGTCAGAGGTTAGTAAGAGGCCTAGCCTTCCAGCCCTGCTGATAGGGACTGGGAAATTTGAGTTATCCCTTAAAAAGGGATAGGCCTGTTTGATTTGTTTTCCATGCTGACATGAAGCTGGCCTGTTAAAAGCTGACGGCAAAGAAAAGCCAACGTTTATTTTCACTTAATACCTCAGCATGTCTCCTACAAGGTTCATAATGTTCTCTTTATTGTAATGTGCCCAAAATGGTACTCCATATTTAAGATAACGTTATATTAGAGATTTAGGCAGGGGACAAATTGTTATGCATGATAATATTGTGGTTTCCTTTGCTTACTGACAAGAAAGAAGAGATGGAGAGGGCAGTATTAATGTCAGAGAGGTAAAAGTTGTGATCTTCAAAGCTAGTATAGATGCACAGATTTCCTCAATTCGGCACCAAGGGGTACAATTGCAAGAGAGGAGAAGGCTGATATGAGAGGGAGCATGTGAGCATGTGTGTGAATATTTATCAATGTTACTAAGGCTGAAAAACCGAGGTCTTCAAGCAGAATCCAATTTATCACAAAATAATCCCTAGAAGCAATGAGATCTTTTATTGAAAAATATTGCTTTTTTTGGGGGGGCCTTCATTTTGTTAAAAAGTCTCTACTATTTTATTCAACCTGTGACACTGGCAAAAAACAGTATTTTTTCCCTTATGTTGCCCCATTTGTGCAACTTAAAATATTTGAGTACAGTAAATAGCCCTATTTTTATATTTTAAAATTGAGTGGATTTAAGAAGTCATGTAAGTGTTTAACAGTTTGAAACATTTGTGAAATTTAACTTTTAATTTTTTATTTTTTTGCCCGATATTGTGCCTTTTCAAAGAAGATCACCACATCTGATATTTTTCATACTGCAAGATAGTCGGAGCAGAAATGTGTGCTATTGTAGGTCATAAGCAGTACATTATGGGAGATTACAAAGATATCAGCAGAGATAAAATACCGTTCAGAAAGCAGATAACCACAGCCCTTAGCGTATCTACTGGGCTTTCTAAGTAAAAAAATAAATAATGAATAGCACTGCAACTGTCAAATATATAGGAGAATGTAATTGTAACACGTCAATCAGAGTCAATAAATTGCTTTACTTTGTATTTTACTAATTACATGTTGTGTAATGTACTTTCTAATTATACAGGCTTCTGATGTTTGTACTTCATAAAGACTTGTCCTATTAGTTGAAGGATTGAACTTATTTTTTTAGGAACAAAGGGTTACAACAATTACAAAGTTCACATTTTTTTCATAATTTGGAAGCAGAAAACAAGATAAGCACAAGAACAAGTCAAGATTATTTTTCCATGTTTCTTTCTTTATCTTCAAATTTAATATTCAGTGGAGAACTCAAAATATTCATTATTTTTTTTATATTCATGATATACACATGCAGTACTATGAAAATTGTGTGGATAGTCAAACACAGATGAGTACAAACCGTTGGCATAATGTAAAGACAAGTAAAGACAAGTAATGACTATTAGTGGAGATACAGAAATACCCTTTTGGCAGTAAAGCTGATGTAGTAGATTGGCAATTACAGGGAAAAAGAGTGCACTGGACACAGGTCTGAACTTCATGCAGCTTTATTTACCCTAAAATGGCTGCCTCGGCATCCCCTATTAAACCACGGCTCACTGTGAGAGAGCCTGTAACATAACCCTTTATAGTACACCCCCCCCCCCCATTCACAGAAAGCAACATATCACTGTACGAAAATTCCCATTGTCAATGCATTAACAGATGTGAGACAGATTGAACTACAGTATATATTACAAACACAGCATCAAACTGTCTGTCAAGTTAGCTTGGACAAATGGCGCAGATGTGTCCTGTGTTGGTGTTTACATGGTGGGGGACCAACAAAACATTTATACTTCTTCCTTCCATTGGCAGTGTCAATTAGTTTCTGCTGACCATTAGGACATTAGGCAGAGATTGCACCGAACCAGCCCTTTTGCCATCTGAACAAGTTAAGACCTTGGAATTTCTGCCTTGCGGAACATTGAACCAGGACGATAGTTATCCAAACTCTCTGTCCCTGACTACGTTCTTACAATGCACAGGTACAATGTCATTAATTGTAATGTAACTCTTGACATCTTAGAGTGACTGCTTCCCTTCTTCGTAACGCTTTTAAGTTTGGTGATTTAAGGTTCAGAAAAGATGTTAGCTGCAGGACAGGGACATGTAGTTGTCATCCCATTAATAGTTGTACAGATGACAATCCATATAATAATGGTATTGCTCAGTAAGCCAATAGCACATTACTACGATCTGCTGCCTTATTCTACTTTACTCTTTACTGTTCCCACAGTTCTCCCAGCTTCAACGTTAGCTTGTTGGCATCATTGACTGATAGTCATTCGTGTAAATTCAAAGTCTTTAGCAAATGCCTGAAAGAATTTATTTATTTATAAAATATTTTACCAGGAAGTAATACATTGAGAGTTACCTCTCGTTTTCAAGCATGTCCTGGGCACAGAGTTAAGACCAATAATACATGGTTACAAATACTGTTGGTAGTATATAGGGGAGTGAACCCCAAATGTCCGGTGCTCCAAATGTCCACAACAGGACTGGTTCTGTAGAAAATCTCTGATGTGTATGTAAAATGAATGGCTACTAGGCAAGCATGAATATCCTGCACAGAGGGGAAACAACAGCCAGGCTCCGGCAAATAACGATATCAAGTGCAACCTGGGTGGGGGGCTAGTGCACAGGGAAAATCCGAGACCAGAGAAGGGGCAACCGGAGGATACCCCTCTCGAGTACTCACACTGGAGATGCCTGCTGCCCTTACCCGACCCGGTCTCTTCACCGCCTGTGCCTGGCTGGTCCCGTCTCCTCGGGTGTCGTGCTGGCGTCTGACGTCATCACCGAGGGCCGACGGCTATGCGACGGACGTGTGGAGGGAAATGCTGCATCTCAGCAATCCTGTATCTCCGTGAGCAGGCGGAATTTGAAGATAGAAGTCTGCTCACCAGGGGGAGGGAAATCTTGAGGGTCAGCTCCCAGCTCCGCGTAGTAGCCTGCGTGCTCCACACCGATAATTGCAGGAATGTAAAATGTAGTTGGTGGGTGGTCACAGCCTCAGGAACTCAGCTGGATACAATATGAATAAAAGCAATTTTATTGCACTGTAGTGCTGCACATCACATCACAGAGAACACCTCTGACGCATTTCGTTCCGTTCAGGAACTTTATCAAAGAGTAATGTACTCTTTGATAAAGTTCCTGAACGGAACGAAACGCGTCAGAGGTGTTCTCTGTGATGTGATGTGCAGCACTACAGTGCAATAAAATTGCTTTTATTCATACTGCTGCGGCACAGTTTATTCGAGCATTTGCCCGTTCTGTGCCGCAGCAGTAGCCTGGCGCGCGCCCGAGTGTGACGGGCGCACGCCGAAGCAGCGGAAGAGCGCCCTCCGATCGGGGCGCTCTCCCTACCGCTGCCGGGTCCGCCGGGTCCCCCGGAACTCCCTGCCGCTGTCCCGCGATCGCGGGACACCAGGGCTCCCTCGGGGAGCCCCTGGACACGCGTGCAGGGGGCGCACGCTCCCGATGACGCGTGACCGCGCGTCTATGACGCGCGGCACGCCGAGGGGCGGCCACTAGCAAGCCGGGAGATTTCCCGGCTTGCGGTACCGACCACACTTCAATAAAGTGTGTCGGTAGTGTATTGTATCCGGCTGAGTTCCTGAGACTGTGACCACCCACCAACTACATTTTACATGGTTACAAATATAGTTACATAAATGAACAGGGTATACATTATATACAACACATTGCATGCACAGTTAAAGAAAATATATGTTATGGGCGTATGAAACAGTTACAGACCAGATTAAAATGTGTGACAGCCTTAGATTTGAAAGAACTTAAACTGGTGGTGGATGTGAGAGTCTCTGGTAGGTTGTTCCAGTTTTGGGGTGCACGGTAAGAGAAGGAGGAACGGCCGGATACTTTGTTGAGCCTTGGGACCATGAACAGTCTTTTGGAGTCTGATCACAGATGATAAGTGCTGCATGTGGTAGGGGTGAGGAGCTTGTTCAGATAGCTGGGTAGCTTGCCCATAAAGAATTTGAAGGCAAGATAGGAAAGGTAAACTTTGCGCCTAGACTCGAGTGATGACCAATCTAGTTTTTGAGCATTTCGCAGTGATGTGTGTTGTAGTTGCATTGGAGAACAAAATGACAAATTGAATTGTAGAGGGTGTCAAGTTTGCTAAGATGGGTTTGAGGTGCCAAGCCATATACTATGTCTCCATAGTCAATAATTGGCACTAGCATCTGCTGTGCGATACGCTTTCTGACCAGGAGACTTAGGGAGGATTTGTTCTGTAAAGTACCCCTAGTTTGGCATAGGTCTTGGTTGTCAGGGTATCAATGTGCATCCGAATGTTAAGTGGGAGTCAAACCATATGCCCAGGTATTTCAAACTAGCGACAGGGGTTAGGGTGGTGTTAGCGTTGGTTCTAATCTGGAGCTCAGTCGCTGGAAGCTTTAAAAATTTAGTCTTGGTCCCAAATACCATTGTTACAGTCTTGTCAGTGTTTAAAAACAGTTTGTTTTGGGAAATCCAGTTTTCGAGTCTCAAAAAGTCAGACGGAAGTATGTGTTGAAGGTCAGGGAGGCTATGGCTGTGTGCATATAGGATTGTGTCATCTGCATACACGTGTATTGAGGCTTCCTTACAAGCTGTGGGAAGATCATTGATAAACACTGAGAAGAGTAGGGGCCCCAGAACAGAGCCTTGCGAGACACCACAGGTGATATCCAAGGGGTTAGAGTTAGAGCCTGAGATGGACACATGTTGGAATCTACCTGATACTGTAGGTAGGACTGAAACCAGTTTAAAGCATGCTTCCCTATTCCAGAGCTCTGGCGTTTGTTAAGCAGGATACCATGATTAATAATTGAACTGCGGACCATTGTCAGAATCTACAAACTCTTGAACATCATTTCTAACAAAAATTTAAAAATATTGATGACCATATCAGTTGAAGTAAAATAAAATACTTTTGCTATGGCTATTTAGGAAGGTTGTTGAGATGATTGGTTCTTTTCTTGGCATACCGCGCATTTGAAAAATGTCATGACTTCGATGTAAAACAGATCTGCATACTGAGGTCAGGCCATCAATTTACCTGCTCTGCCCAAGTTCTTCATGGCGTTTATCTAATATTTCTTGTCTCAGGTAAAATGGAATCACCAACCCTTTAAAAGAATGGTCTCTTATATGATGAAGGTCTTCCTTGACTTGCCAGAATTGAATCACACCCTTGTCTATGCTCCACGTTTCTGGTCAACAGTCTTTACAATAGTAAACAAAAACAGCAGTGGTATACCCAAGCAAGCAAGAAATCAAGATAACATAAGTCTGATATGGAAATGTGAGTCTGAAAATCTGCAGTAGCCCATCCAGAAATACAGGGAGGGACAAGCCTTGTACAGGGAATTAAAGTCAGGGTCTGAAATGGCGATAAAAGGTACTGCAGGGAAGGCTTTTTTTTTAAAAGGGAATTCTTCTCAGGGATAAAATGTCACCAAAAAAAACTCTGCAGAACCCTTTGCAGCAACAAAACCTTTAGGATCCCAACTGGGATTTCAAAAACCATAGTACTTATCTGCCTCCAAACGGATGGGATCAGCTGAAGCAGGCAGGAAAAGGATCTGTTCCAGAGAGGTCCAGAATTAGCCTTAGTTTTCTGTCACGGGTACTCCTGTAGTGGGTAGGACCTCAGTGGCCGGAACAGCGGGAGCAGGCAAAGATTGTTGGGGTCACAGGGTGAGGTCGGTGGCAGGCAGCAAAACAGGAACAACAGGGTCACACACTTAGATCAGAGGCAGGCAGCAAGCGGAAAGGTCGAGGTCTCACACAGAGGTCGGAGGCAGGCGGCAAGCAGGAACGTTTGGGTCACATGCGGAGTTCGGCAAATAGAAGGCAGGAGCAGGACAGGGGAGCATGAACTGGGCAGGGGAGCAGGAACTGAGACTAGGGAGCAGGGATAGGTCTGGGACTTGCTAGCAGGAAACGGACTGTGGCAATCTAGTTAAATAGCAAGGGCATTTAAAATGAACAGGACTCCAATACAGAACAGGACTGGTACAGGAACAGATCACAGGCAGAAGCATGGGCTTAGTAGTCTGACACAAAACAAAGGCAAGGGAGGAAAAGGAAACAGCAACTATAAGGACAGAGGACAGGAGCAACAAGAAGACAGACAGACAGAGGAACCCCAGAGTACGCAGAAAACAGCAGCACATCCAGTGGACATAGAATGGAACTGGAAGAGAGGGAGAAGTAGGAAAATATATGTCAGGGCAAATTCCTGACATTTTCTTTACTGGTACACAACTAAAAACATATATATACAGGCCTAGCACGGCCATGCCCACACAGTGCCCCACTGTCCAACCACCACCTTATACACCCTAGTGCGGTTCCCCCAAAGTACTGAGGTGCCCTTTGCACCTAACCACCCGGTGTCCACGGGAGCCAACCCCACAACAAAATGTGCGGTAGTGCTACCCAAAGAATGTGTGTGATCATTGGTGCACTTGTAGGGTGTGATACCTGCCTGGTGCTCCAGCACCCAGGTACCACAAATTGTTGACAAGACCAGTCTGATCACACATCGTTGTCATCAGCAAAGGCGTCCGCGTCTGCGTGGTGTGGACTCCCGCTTGAGTGTCCCACCTGAAGAGAGTCTCTGTCTTGTGGTGGTGGTGGTCTGGTCCCAGATCACAGTCCGCAATTCTATGCGCAGCGTCACCGCTGTGTCCCTGACACTATAGAGCTAAATAGAAACTGTCCCTATCTCAGGGACCTTTTCCTACAGCACTAACAAGCTGGTATGGACTCGGGGCCTAACTGGGACCTAAGGAGGCAAACTAGGCCTAGTCCAAGGAAACACAGCTCCCTGGACACTACCTGCTCTGTTCTTCTCCCCCTTCCATCTGTCGTTGCTGCAAACACGCCAAATGTTAGTCCTCCGTGATCATCACAGCCCTATTGGCTGTTGTGTGCCATGTTACAAGCAGCCCGTGGGGCTGCTGGAGATTGTAGTTCCCTTTTCAGTGCCTGTGTAATGGCTACCGCAACTATTGAGCCACTGCGCATGCGCAAGCCTCCTATCACGCATACGCGATATAAAAAATGGCGGCCCCCGCTTGCCGAGTACGCCACGGAGGCTCCGGAGCATCGGAGCGCTCCCTACATTGCCCGAACTGCTTTCTGCAACCTCCCTGACTACCGGTGGGTACGCATCTATCTCCGATGGCTCCCAAACTAGCCACAGCTTCCCGGGCCACAGCGGAGGTGTGTGGGGGCCAGAGGGGGGTACCAAGTGGACCCAGAGGGAACCTGGCTATACAGGCATTGGTGTATGGGATGTTTTGGGGGCTCTGTAAGCTGCAGTCTCACCGCCCGCTCAACATCAGCCGCTTACCTCCACGTCCGTGGTTCCCGTCATGTCACTTCCTGTTGGTCACTTTTGGTTCACAGTTTCTGATTTCGGCCTCACTTAGGGGAAGAGAAACACTGCTCGCACTGCCCAGATCCTCAGCTGTCACCGGTAGAACTCCAAAATTCGCTTCCTCGGGAGTCCCAACATAGCAAAAGTTTTGGAGTCACATATATCTCCTAGATCAGGGGGGCATAAACTTTTTTCCTTGCGCCCCCCTGCCGGCGGTCCCCCTCTCTCCGTACCCCCACCCCACTTACCTCGGCTCCGGCAACATGGCATCATGTTGCCATAGCAACGTGACGTCACATGACATGACGCTGCGTTGCCCAGGCAACACGTCTAAGAAGCCGCCAATCAGGTTTACAGAGGCCTTTGCTGCTCCCCCTGCACTTAATTTAAGTGCCTTCGGGAAACGCTCGGGGACTCTGTAAACCCTGTGCCCCCCAAAGGGGGGGGGGGGCGCGACCCCAGTTTGTGCACCGCTCTCCTAGATTGTGATATAGTTACCAATACTCAACATGCCTTTAAAACATCCTTGTACATGAAGCATTCTGTTTCCACGCTCATACAGATGTTTGCTTTGTTACCCTCTCAGACTTTAGTAAACAGTTCTGCTGGAATTGCTGTGGCAACTGCTTCCATATCAAGTTTAAAGTTTAGAAATTCTCCATTAATAACTAAATGTTGGAACCACTCTGTAGTTAAGTTTATTGCCACATCCCCTAGGGATACCAAATCATCCTCCTCTCCTGTGATTGCTTTATGTCCATGAGATTATCAATTTTCCTAATAGTGTGGCACACGGTTGCATTTTGTTATACCTGTGGCATATTGCCTTTTTGGCAAAGCATTCTTTAAAATTATGTCTTTTAGTAGAACCACAAAACACTCTCCTTTTCTGAAGCTGTATCATCATTAATCTGTTGTATTGGTTTATCACTGTGTCTCATTTGCAGACACTTCTCCTAGCATTACAAGTTCCTTTGACTCATATTGAGCTTTCTATTTCCATTTTATCTAGTGCTGTTTCATTCTGCAGTGCATATTGTATTGCTCTGGATAATGACAGTTCTAAATCAGGCTACAGCCTCTAAACTGTTTTGTGTCCCTTATACCAACTAAAATTCTGTCTCCTATAAACTCTTCCCTGAGAGAACAAAAATCGCAGTGCTCTACCAAAGTGTGTACATCTGTGATGAATGTTTCCACACTATCCTCTTGTTCCTGTTGTCTCATGTTACATCTGGCCCTCATCATCATTGTGTTTTGCCATAAAATGCAAATAAAGACGTCCTTAACTTTATCATACTGCTTTTTTGCTCCTCCCCCAGAGGTTGGGCACATAAGATGCCATCTGCCATATCCCCCAATACAGTACATACAGCAGGAAATATACTTGATATTCATGATGTGATCATTTGGCAGTGGAGAGGATACATTTAAAACCTTAATTGGGACACTGCGGTCAGGAATGGGCTGTGTTCTCAACTCCATGACGCTATTTGATTAACACTTCTGGAAACGTTTTGGTTAGTGTGTTTGTTGTGGTACAAATCCTTAACAACACACAGAAGTCCCATTCCATTGCTTAATAAACAGAATTACTGTTGAGCTGTACCAGTATATGGATATCGGAATATGGATATCGGTACCAGCAGGACAAACTGTGAGGGCAAATCACTGTCTGCATCACTAAGCATTTGGTTGAGTTATTCCAGACCCCAGGTTGTAAAACTGTCAAATAGCCAGGAGAAAGTGACAGATGACTACCAGGGCACAGCCCTAAAGATCATGACATCCTATGGGATTGTAGCATAGATAAAAGAGAAATTGAGTATACAAATTAATGTCTGAATCTCACACATCAGATTCATCTTGGGGATACACTTAAATGTGTGTGACTCTCCCATATTCTCCTCCTAATCTCCTAATTGCAGTGGTTCCCAACTCCCATCCTCAAGAACCCCGGACAGGTCAGGTTTTATGGATATCACCTTGCTCACAGTATGATAATAACTCTGATTTCCAGGTGCCTCCCCAATGGCTATTTTTATACAATTTCATCCATATGAAATAATGTAATTGAAAACTGTGACAAATTAATTTCCAGCGTATCTTTAAGAAAATTGTAACTACAGTATCAAGTAATAAATAACACTTTTATTCTACTGTGCATTGCAAGCCACTTTAGCAGAGAATGTGTTTATAAGTCTATAGTCAAAAGAATACATTAACCACACCATCAATTTTGAAAGCATGTAGGTATTTGAACTCCCTTGTTAAAAACACAGAGGATAGAAACATTATTATATTAACATATCTTGCAAAGCTGCATCCAATTGGCAAACCTGCTAAATTGGATTTTTTAGTAGTGAGATGTTAAAAGCAAGTCACATTGACATAACGCTCTGTTGCAAAGTACAAAATGCCAAAGCAATAAACAGAATGATGGTCCCTTTTGATTTAATATATCATTAAAGTTAACAAGGAATAATGTTGAAAAATGAACATGGCAGATCCCTCCTACTGTAACTTAAAATTAGTTTTAAGTTACAAAACGTGGGTTCAAAATATAGTTTCACGGGTCTGAATTATATATTTTATATCAGAGGGCTGTGCTCCAAAGAAATATCATAAGGAAACAAACAGCAATATAATCAAATCACTGACTGCTATTAAATTAAGCATTACTGTACATACAGTATTGTTTAGATTAGGGTAAAGGGGGGTTTAAGCTCACATAACGTTAGCAGTGATAAATCAAGTGAACACACTTGTGAATAGTGCAATTCCGTATAGATCAATATGTGCAATGATGACTGAAAAAGTATCTCACTCACAATTGTGAAGTTAAATATAGGCGGTGCGGTTATTCGGTGTCACCAACTCATAGAAGATTTCTTCAGATGTGTATTGGAGGGCATCGCTCAGGAACAGGATAGGAGGATGGTGAAGTTCCCATATGTGAAGAACAGAACAGAAAAGACACATTGATTGTTTTATATTGGTAAAATTAATCGGCGCAGATTCCGGCTTGGGGAGTTCAATAAAATGACTGCAGAGGAGTGTCACGGGA
Organism: Ascaphus truei; assembly: GCF_040206685.1. NCBI lineage: Eukaryota > Metazoa > Chordata > Amphibia > Anura > Ascaphidae > Ascaphus > Ascaphus truei. The sequence continues at coordinate 38,567,657 of NC_134483.1, forward strand.
GACCAGGCAGTTTACTCATTTTTACCAGGATCATACATTGAGCAAAACAAGATAATGAAATAATTGTAGTTTATTCACTAAAAATAGTCATGCACACAATGGAGCACAAAATACATAAGAAATACACACTGAATGGGGGTCTGTGCTACAAAACTAACCTTTCCTACTGTAGCCACTGGGCATTTTAAAACAGAGTTTTACCTTGACCGGGACTTAGCTCAAAACGTCCTGGAACTAAAATCGGCTTGAAATCCCTGCCGCAACTGCAACGTTCGTTTTTGGCTTGTTCCCAAAACGCCGGACTTACAAAATATTTAGACTTGAAATTTCAGAAGCCGGTCTCTTGCTATTTCCCCAAGAGCATCTTTTGGACATTTCAAATTTGACGCTACTGTTTTCGCGCTTAGAATCTGCTGACCGGAATGGCTGAGGGATTCTTATAGTATTTTGCAACTCATTCACAAAATACTACAGCCAATCCCAGCATGGGAACTTTCTCACCAGCCAATCAGAGCGATGCCAATCTTCTGAAGCCGGGCAAGTGGGACTTCTGAATCAGCCAAGGGCATGCGCAAGTGTGCCACCTTAGACACTTGCCATTCAGAAGCCACCCGCTGGGTTAGGCTCCTCACAGTCTGGTGGGGCAAATGGTAGTCCCGGGGACTTCCATTCATCCCAGGACGTGGGTACTTGAGCCAAGTTATCCCGTCCAAATGTCCTTCACACTACTGGCATCCTCTGTGGTTTTCATGTCCGATGTTTGAGTAGATTTACTGGCACCAGTTGGTAGGCCAGTGGCCTGTCAGAACATTGGATCTAAAATTCCCAGCTCATAATACTGTGCACAAAGCATATATGTATTCTAAAAACACTTTAAACTATTCTTCTGGTATGGGAAATAGAATAAAAAGCTGCACATTATTTAGTTACTAGCCATATTCCCCATACACTATAAAATATACTTAGGCTTTGAAAACTCCTCACAACCTTATCTATGTTTGGAGCCCCTCAGAACCCCTATACAGGTTCTGGGTGATCTGGGCATTAACTGGGTATCCCCCTTAACCTAGGGCCCCCTTGACCATTCCAGGGACACCTGACATCCCTATGCCCCTTTTACCTTTCTGGGCTTTGCTGAAGCAGGGAATCCTAGCGGTGAGTCGCGCAAGTGTTCTCAAGGGGAGATTTTGCCAGGACAATGTGCCTATATGTATCCGGAAATCAAGCAGGATTCTCAGGTACATTTTTGGGGTATCCAGCAACTCTGGAACCTGACTACTGTACCTAGAAACATTCTGACAATACTTTCTCCACAAAACCCACCTTGCAACTCATAGCCCAGAAACCTCTGCTTGCTGGCTCTCCTGGAAAGGTAAAAACACATAAAATCTTTATTGTCGCATAATTTTACAATATGGTTATACAACAGTTAGGCTTAAGAGCTGACACTCTAGAACCCCAATACATGGATCAGAGGTAACCAAACGGGCTTAACCTTTGTTAGTGAGCCTGTTTACCCCCTCATCGTCACAAGGAGTAATCTGCAGTCAGTGTGACTTTGTAAATGATTGCTATAGAAACAAAAAAAGGCTTGTTCCATTGTAATCCATTAAAAATGTCATTCAGAGTTGTATAAAAAAAAGAAGTATTTTCTCATAGTACAGAACTGATTTATTTAAAAAAAAAAAAAGGCAAATTTAGGATATTGCTGGGTCTGCAGCTTTAATATATGACAATGTGTTGTAAACATTTGTATGACTTTTGCAAGTCATTTTTAGTGCCTTGTGTGTTAATGATATTCTATACTGTACAACAATCAACATACACATGTTGGTATCTTTGCATTTATCCCTTCAAAATACCCCATGATCAGTTCAAGGTTACCACTGAAAAAGTGACTCTGCGATGAAACATGTAAGGTTTATTTGGAAGCAATGTTTGATCCAGGACATTTTCTGATACACTACAAATTCTAGCTCTTGGGGCATACATAGGAATTTGTTTGTCTGTTTGGATATAGAACTTTATTGTCCCTATCTAAGTCAGACCTCTGGTTCTCGGCTAGTTGCTATCGAGGGCTGGGAACAAGATCACAATGTGGGGGCTATGCACTAAGCAGTGATAAGTCGTTTTAAGAGCGCAAAGTGCTTTTAGAACGTGAAGTTCCGCCGAGCGCTATGCACTAAGCCACGCAAACAGGCACTTTGCGCTCTAAAACGGGCTTTTCTTGAAATTTTTTCAAAGTCCAACTTTGATCGTACGATCAGCTGTTTGCGCTGAATCCTGCCCTTCTGCGGGTTTCACTAAGCAATGCAAACTGATCGTACGTGAAAGTTGCGCTGAATAAAGCTCACCAGCTAAAGGCAGGTGATAAAAAAAGCTGGACTTAGAAAAAATTATCTGTTTACCTTTTTGCAGGCGCAAAACCAATACAACAGGCCTGCGGGTGTCCCCGGCTGACCCCGCAGGGGTCCCCTAGGGAGGCCGGGGGTCGCGTGTGTCCCCCCGGCTGACCCCGGTTGCGTGTGTGTCCCCGGCTGACCCCGCGGCCGTCCCGGGGTCCCCGCGGGAGTCCCGGGGGCCTGCGGTACCAATGTTGTGCCAACAAAAATACTAAACAATATTTCTAACTAAATACACCCCCCTAACACATACAGTACAATAATGTGCAAAATTACTATTATCCAGATATGGATAATAGATTATTTTCCCATTATTAAACACTGCATTAGCATACCTAAATAAAGTCAATAAAAACAGTAGCCAGCTAATCCAATGAATACAAGCAGTAACAACATCAACAATGAATTAATGAAACCATTAACCAATGAAACCAATTCATTCCTAAACCAACTCAAAATGAATAGTAACACTAACCAATCAAACCAATTAATTACAACAACATTAATCAATGTAAACATTAAAAGACAAATAAATACATTCAAACAATCTCTGAAAGAACCATAAAACACATTAGCCAACATAATACAACATTAACTACAAACGAACATCAATCGCAAACATTTTATTACATTAAGCAGGAAAAATACAAACAATTACATCCACATAAGAAACTGACATTAAAAAACCAACAGTAATACCAAGCCAGAAATGCCCCCCAAATATTGAAATAATAATGTATTAATCTGTACCCTAAAGTGGTACAGATTAATATATTATCAGTCAATGTGCCTCCCCCAAAAAATCAACAATCACATCCAGTGAACAAACCTGTAAAAAAAAGACATTTACAAACATTCTATATATTACTTACCATTAGAATCGTTGGCCCTCTGACTCCCGGGGAAACAGGAAGCTCATGTACCTTGAAGGCCTCCAACAGCATCCGATACCATCCGCCATGAAGATCCGGATCAGGTACCCCAATCTTCTTTTTTCTTTCTTTAATCACCTTCTTCTATCTTCATCTGTAACCATTTCTTGTTCTTCTTTATCTTCTTTCTTCACCTGTCAATCCAAAATACCCATGTTAAATCCCAGCCGATGCTGTCTCGTCAGCTTCATGGGCTCAAATGAGGCGTCACGGCCTTAAATATGGCTTGTGACGTCACATTTAGCCTCAAAATGGTTAACAGCCACCTGATTAATTGTTCAAACCATGTTCCGACTTAAAAAAATTTTTTTTTACATGACGTCACTTAAAGGGAATGATGCCAGCCAATCAGAATGGCTGTGCTTCATTTGCCTTTAAGATGACGTCACGAAATCCAAGATGGCCGGCGTCACATGGTATTTCAGCCAATCAGAGTGTGGAATTGGTTCCCAAAATCTGATTGGCTGAAATACCATGTGACGCCGGCTTCGTGACGTCATCTTAAAGGCAAATGAAGCACAGCCATTCTGATTGGCGGGCATCATTCCCTTTAAGTGACGTCATATCAAAAAAAAAAAAATTAAGTCGGAACATGGTTTCAACAGCCAATCAGGTTGCTGTTAACCATTTTGAGGCTAAATGTGACGTCACAAGCCATATTTAAGGCCGTGACGCCTCATTTGAGCCCATGAAGCCGAGGAGACAGCATCGGCTGGGATTTAACATGGGTATTTTGGATTAACAGGTGAAGAAAGAAGATAAAGAAGAACAAGAAATGGTTACAGATGAAGATAGAAGAAGGTGATTAAAGAAAGAAAAAAGGAGATTGGGGTACCTGATCCGGATCTTCATGGCGGATGGCATCGGATGCTGTTGGAGGCCTTCAAGGTACGTGAGCTTCCTGTTTCCCCGGGAGTCAGAGGGCCAACGATTCTAATGGTAAGTAATATATAGAATGTTTGTAAATGTCTTTTTTTTACAGGTTTGTTCACTGGATGTGATTGTTGATTTTTTGGGGGAGGCACATTGACTGATAATATATTAATCTGTACCACTTTAGGGTACAGATTAATACATTATTATTACAATATTTGGGGGGCATTTCTGGCTTGGTATTGCTGTTGGTTTTTTTAATGTCAGTTTCTTATGTGGATGTAATTGTTTGTATTTTTCATGCTTAATGTAATAAAATGTTTGCGATTGGTGTTCGTTTGTAGTTAATGTTGTATTATGTTGGCTAATGCATTTTATGGTTCTTTCAGAGATTGTTTGAATGTATTTATTTGTCTTTTAATGTTTACATTCAATAATGTTGTTGTAATTAATTGGTTTGATTGGTTAGTGTTAGTATTCATTTTGAGTTGGTTTAGGAATTAATTGGTTTCATTGGTTAATGGTTTCATTAATTCATTGTTGATGTTGTTACTGCTTGTATTCATTGGATTAGCTGGCTGCTGTTTTTATTGACTTTATTTAGGTATGCTAATGCAGTGTTTAATAATGGGCAAATAATCTATTATCTATATCTGGATAATAGTTATTTTGCACATTATTGTACTGTATGTGTTAGGGAGGAGGGCGGGACGGGGGTCGTGTATTGATGTTTGTTAATTCTTTTTTAAATATACATTTTAATTATAGTGTAGATGTGCAGGGGGTCTCCGGAGCTGACCCGCATTGGTTTCAGGTCCGAGGACCCCTTACTTCAGGAGATACAGGCCCCATTATGGGGTGCCTGTATCCCCTGCACTTTCAAGCGTCCGCGTCACGTGACCGGGACATTGAAATTCTGCAGGGGATACCGGCACCCCATAACGGGGCCTGTATCTCCTGAAGTAGGGGTCCTCGGACCTGAAACCAATGCGGTTCAGCTCAGGAGACCCCCTGCTCATGTGCACTATAATTAAAATGTATTTATTTATTGTATGATCGCCTGTAACAGCCTTGCATGGAGATGGCAAATCTCCATGCAAATGTTACAAGCGGCTTTTTTTTCAATCAGCTAGCGTACGGGAACTTTAAGTGCGATAGCAGGGGGGAAATACATTGCACGCACGATAAGCCAGTTTTGGGCACGTCCGATAAAAAATGGGCTGCAGTACTTAGTGAATCGCGCCGCCGGCTTCATTTTTTATCGGACGTGCTAATTTTTTTCAGGCCAGCGCAAAAGCTCGGAGCTTAGTGCATTGCCCCCTGTGTGTGCAGTTCCAATTTGTCCTTCTCCCACCACCTCTAGTCTATGTGCGTGCTGTGAGAGCACGCCCCTTGTGGGGCAGAGGACCCTTTTTGAGCCGATTCTAAACTCCCCTACTCCCAAACGTGTGGTGTGACTCAGAAACTACCATCAATACAACGTCCGACTACCGAAGTGGACTCTAATAAGCTGATATTTAATTTATATTTTGTAAGGGCACTCGCATATATTGACTGTATTTTTCTGGATTGAATCATCAGTGTATCTGCTACTTTTATTACTTTTTTGTATCCACTGCAGTGTTTTCTCTTTTTACTACATTTCATTTTATTTATGTTTTTGTTACCAGGCGGTCTGGTATTTTTTCTAAAACCGTTTCATACTTTTACAGTTAATACATTAAATCTGGATCACACTATGGGAGTTTGCGCTTCTTTTTCTTTGTTTTTGCATGTTTTACTAATAGGACTCAAAAGAGTGTACCTATGAGCAAACAAGTACTTCCTCACATTTCCTCACCTCTTGTTCTAGTACTCCTCTTTCCTTGGAATATGCTTCCCTCCAGTACTTTGTTGAATCCCTTTATATATTTGACATGTTCTACCATACAGTATTCCTCCTCTCTCTTCTCTCCGTAAGCTGAACATAATAGAGTCTTGTAGTATTTCCTGATGTCTTATGCTTTAGATCAGGGGAGCGCAAACTTTTGCCGTGTGCCCAAATGCCTGCTCTCCCGCAGTGCTCGTGCCCCCCCTTACATTCTCTAGAGCGTCCAATGATGGCGCAAATCACGCGACCTCACGTCACGTGACCATGTGGCGTCATTTGACGCTGCATTGCCATGGCAACGCGGTGCCACATGACGCTGCGGGTTGTGTGACATCATGTGACCCCGTGGCGTCATTTGACACCGCCTTGCCATGGCGACATGTTGCCAAAGCCGTCTGAGTCAAGGAGAAAGTTACAGAGGCCTCGCGTGGTCCCCTGGCATTTAATTTAAATGCTTTGGGGAAGAGAGCGGGGCCTCTTTAACCATTTTAGTAGCCATTTTTTGCACAATCTCACATTTTGTTTCCTACCTTAATCTCAAGAAACGCATGAACAGTACAAAAATAGCAGTTGACTGTCACATGAGACTGGAAAAGCACAGACTTTCTGTTGCTTGATGCAGGAAGTCTATGGTAAACTCGAAATAGGGTAATGTGCTTCTTGTTCTTTCCTTCCCCCTGCACCCATCCGATAGAGGCTCACGTGACCCAAAACATTATAGGACTAATATACTCACCAGCTTGTTACGAAACAAACATATGTTTCCACCTTTTCTGCCTTAGAAAGTTAATTGGGTTGGACTTTAAAAACAGGCTGATGCAATTCATTGGTGTTTAAAAGGATATTTAAGCTGCTTTTGCTGATGCAATTACTTGATTCTGTATACTAAATTGTAACCTTTTTCCCTTTTGTCACTTTGTCTTTTGGAATAAATTTTGTTTGCATGTTTTAAATGTACCTGGGGAAGAAATTATTCAGAAGTGTGTGTCCTGGAGCAATACTCTGAAAATTTATGTTGTAACCACAGAACGGATAAAACCTCCGAAATTCTAATAGATCACAAAACAAATTCTATTAGAAGAGAAAGAGTCAGACTTATTGTAGGTCCTCAGGCAGCTGTTAAAGGAACAAGGGCAAGTTCTTAGTTGAATGGCAAATGCACATAAAAAAAAACTGTGCATTAATGTGTTTCTAGATTTTAGCATGGAGACACCATTTCATTAATAACCCATCAAATTTATTCATAGCTGGGATATCAAATAAAATAAAGACTATTTATAACACGTTAAAAAAAAAATAATAAAAAAAATAATAAGGGAGGTTGCAGAAACAAAACTGGATAATGTGCTAGAGTGAATGTAATCCCAATGCCCATGGTACAGTAGATGTGTCCTATTGAAACTGGGTGATGGTCAAATATTTACATCAGTGCATTTGAGAAATGGTTTTGGGCAGGTTCCCATAAGGTGGGAATTCCAGAAGAAAATAATATTTTGCCATTTCCTTTCAGGTACATTTTTTTCCCTCAATCTCATTTATACATAAGGAGCCTAGGACACATTCTTAAAGATAGTGGACGACAGCTAAATTTACTAAGCAGTGCTACGTCATAGGACTCCATAGAGCACCATAACACAAAACACAGAGCTATTGATTTGAATGGGCCCTAAAGTGTCCAATTGCAATATTAGGTGTCTTATGATATAGCACCGCTTAGTTTATATGGCCCCAGAGCTTATACTAACACTAATGTTGCTTATACTTACTATACTGTATGTGGTTCTCGGGGTGGTACTAAGGACGTAGCTTTTTATTTAACCATTAAATAATTGGACTGGGGAAAGATGCAGACAAGCCACTCCTCCGTTTCCAGGTGGCCATAGCCGGAAACTGCAAGTGACGCGAGCGAGACGGACCCACATACACAGGAGCGGTTAGACCGCAGATCACCCGGTTTATGAGGATATTGTCTATTCAGGAGGCTTTAAAGAATTGATGTTGTGTAAGCCTTGAATTCAAAGTATTTGTTCTATAAATTTTACATCTTTGCCCTTTCATCTGCACTATTGTTGTGTTTCTCTTCCTGAGATTTCCGGGACCACCTGATATCTTACCTATGTAGCAGGGTCCCCCCTGGCCTTCCTCACCTGTGCAGAGTAGCGGGTACCCCTGCACCATATCAGGCAGTTGCAGGGGCTCCAGGCGACATCAGTGCCAGGGCGCTGCCGTTTTGCGTGCGTTCGCGCATGTACGGGAAGTCGTGCATGTGCAGTGTAGCCCCAGGAGTACCGGTGGCCATGTTCCACTGGCGCGGGGTTCACACATGCGCGGTGCGTATGAGGAGTCGCAGCGGCCATTACCTGTAGTGCAGTGCCCCCTAGATGTTGCACATGTGCAGGAAAGTGGCGCGGCGGCCATTAGTCTAGCGCAGGTGCAGATAGAGGGAGGTAGGCAGACATTAGAGAGGCGCCCATGCAGGAAAAGCCCCAGAGTGGACTACAACTCCCAGCAGCCTCTGGGGACTGCACTTTCACTCAGATAAAATGCAGCCAGACAGCCACTGAGGCTTACAGATTCTCATGCTGCATGTGGATACATTGTTGTGTGCAGAGTCAGGAAGCTGAGAGTGAAGCACATGAGTTAGTTGGAGCTGGGTAAGGGGGAGGGAGGTACGTGTAGGGAGCAAGTGGCTTCTTACACTAGGCCAGGTTACTCCCAGGCCCCAGCTAGGCCCAACTCACCTTAGTTGTAGCTGCTGTGTAGGGAAGGCACTAACGTAGGGACTTTACCCTTTTAGCAGTAGCTTAGTCAGTGAGACAGACGCTGCTGTGTGCTCTGACAAGGAGGGAGCAGTGTGACAAGTGTGTCTGGGATCAGACCTGCATCACTCAATATAGAGACTGTGAGGTGATATTATCTGGATTGGGAGAGGACCCCATTGCTGCGGATTCAGCATTGGACGCAGACGGGTCCTTTCCTGTTGTTGCTGTATCCGGGCGCAGGAGCCTGGGCAGGTATTTCTACAAGTGCACCAACTTTAACCTACATACCGGTTTCCTTACAGGCGCTGATCACGCCTAGTGGGTGGGTTGCTGGACTATTGGGACACTTGAGTATAGTGGTGGGGTTTGTGGCCCAGTGAGGCCAGGTTAAGGGTGACACAGCTGTGTTGCTATTATTGATGTGATTGTTGTTATGCCCATATAGTAAACAGTTACATGTATATACTCCATTGTATGTGTTTCCCATTTGTGGGTCCTGTGTCAGGGGTCATTCTATACACCTGGAATCCCTGCACAGGTGGAGGCGCTGTAAGTATACGTTCCAGGATACACCCCAGGCTCCCACTGACGGAGATTCAGGCCTCCTGTGAGCCTAACAGGTATTGCACCACACTGGTAACAGATGTAGATTTCCCCACATGGTCCCTATCTGCGATTGGGGGGGGGGGGGGGGGGAATACCCATACACCTACAATTGGAATAACATTTTCCACTTTTTGGGATATGCTTATTCTCAACACTCTTTTGTGAGTAGAAACTTTGAAGGTTACATTACATGTTTCAATTGATGTACAAACAGTATTCACTATGTAGATTTGTTTCTTCTCTTCACATGGTGCGCTCCACCGCTCCCCTTACCTTTTGGGGAACACGTTCTGGAAAGACAGCTGGAAACAGTCTTTACGAGGGTTGAGTGGAGATTAACACCTCAAATATATTTTATACGGTTGTGATTTCAGCACTGACGTGTGAGGTCACTGTTTGATGACACATTTATTAGTTACACACTTGTTGTTTGAGAAATGCACATTGATTGCTCACTGATCACTATTGTGTCACTTTTTCACTAAGACCTTTACATTTTATGAGAGTATAGAGCGCCGCCCTTCGGTTTTGTTATTTAGCCTTACTGTATGACCTAGTTATCCATTTTATGTCTGTGGTACAAATATATGAATGATTGCATCATAGTTAAAATCAAATAGAGAGACATGGCTCAGTACCAACCCAGCAAAATATTGGACTGGAAAGAAGTGAGACAAGATGCTGTATTTGGGTTAAAGTCAAGTGGCCATTTAAAACTTCAACTAACAAGGCATAAGCTTACATTAATTTTCCTGCCCCAACAATAAGAAAGTAGCGAGAGCCGTTTATCAGCTACAGTATGGCTACAAATAACTTAGTATTAAAGTGAATGTGAAAATAAACACCTTTTAAGTAATTAATGACCACAACCTGTCTGCCATTGAAATACTACAATAACATCCTTCCTGAATTTCATCATTCCGTGTGTAACCTTAAATGTTTTCTTTTTTTTTGATAACTGTGAACTGCTTTCATTTTCATTGAGAGAAAAGCGCTATATAAATAAAGTTATTTTTGTTATTATTTTTTGCTCAGATTTTGACTGGCTAGTATCCTAAATATGTACCCAAGTTGTTAACTGTACAGTAGCTCTCCACATTTCAGTAGACAAGAGAATATGAATAATCCTTTCAACGTACATCCAATGTCACCGCAATGTCACTCCCCCTTAACCTCTACATAATTTAAGACAATAATATCAGTCTACACCCCTAGGGAAAAGTTCAATAAATATTTTGTGTGTCCTGCATAATATGTAAATATGCGTTAACCATTTATATAAAAGATTGTGTTGAGAATTTGCCTGGCTATTATTAGAAATGTGTCTAGTTTTTCCGTACTGACTTCTCTTATTTCTTCATATTGTGGGGAGCACTGAATCCCACCAATAATATAAGAGCCAGAGGAAACATAGTGACTGTAAACAGATGGCAATCTTATGATACCAAAACTCACATGGCCCCAATATGTTTACGGCAGTAGGTAAATTCAATGGATTAGGTCCAGGAATCCTCCCAAATATAACTCCTTCTCTTCCAACACTTTTAGACTGAGATGTGCTCAGGTGTATGTGGCTGGTGTAAGGGGCAGTAATCCAGCTCTCCCAGAGACAGAGGAAAACAGATTTGTGTAGATTGTTTTCAGAATTCTAAAAAATATATGCAATGTTTAAAAATTAACTCTCACATTCTAAACAAATCTTTAAAACTTATAATAGTAACATATTTGACCACTGCTGTATCCAAACACAGCCCCGTCTCTCACTCAGCATAGCTTCCAGTCTCATGGTCTCTGAGTCCCGAGGGTGTTCATCAGATGTGCTCTCTCCTCTCTGTGAATAGCAACTCACACTTTTCAAAATGTGACTCAATACAATAGAGAAGCGTCTAAGATTAAAAGCACTATTGCCAAACACTGACATATTTTGAAGAGAGACCCTATTTTAGGACCTTAAACCCCAGACCACCCAAAAATCATTTTTAAGAAGGCCCTGAGTCTCAAAGAGAAATTAGCACTGAGTACCTTCCAGGTTAAAAAAGATGAAGACACAACTTGGCTTCAGAAGCCTATCGGCTTCCAGAAATGTATAATGTGTAAAGCGTGCACTTTTGGTTCAATGGATAGGTGGAATTTTAAATCATAAAATACAGGGGAAAAGTGTCTCCTTCTGGAGTGCCCATGTGGGTTCCAGTATGTCGGACGAAACATGAGACCTTATGCGTTCACATACTGAAGCATATTGGTAGTAACAGGACACAAGTCTTGGCTCAAAGTGCATCAAAACACTCCCATCTAGTCCATCAGGATAAACCCATAGGTACAGTATTTCCTATAATGCAATAGAATCTGTAGAGGCCAATTAAAGAGGAGGAGATCGACTTCTCAGACTCACACTGTAAGAGACGTGTTCAGAGGTACGCAATGGAGATGTTTTTAAGTTGAAAATAAATTAGGCTTTATTGCGCCTGTCCCTTTAACACAGCAAAACATATAAAAATAAGCCAAACAAAACCCTATCTCCGCTTTGGAGACTATCTACACATGTAGCTCAGCCCTCTCTGACTGGGTTGGTTAGCTAAGCTATTTACCAGCCCCAAAATATAAACATATGTACAAATATATAACAGTTCCAAAAGAAAGTCTTATCTGTCTCCTGAAGCTGTAGGGTAAGTCCTCTCTGCTCTCTTGGGTAAGCACCTTTGTGTGCTACAGCAATGTCTGTCCAGGTTTTGAGGTCTGGTCCCCTTGTCTTGCTATCAGCATACAGTGCAGACTTTCTGCAGCTCAAGACAGCCGTTCCTGTGGTCAGTCCTCCCCAATTGTGAGACTCAGGAATCTCTCTTCCTGTCCCAAAGGCAGGCTTTTCTAACAAACCTCTAATCAGCCAGGTGGTGTTGGTTAATGGACTACCAGCAGTTAACCACCACACTGCTGGATTAGAGGCACATTTTTGAACAGGGACAACTCCCCTGTTACACACACAAAGAATAAAAAATGGGGAAAAAAACTATTTTGGTGCTGCAAACACTGTGTCAAACAATGTCCATATAATCATTGAAAAAGGAGACCACTGAGGTATAATAATGACAAATATATCCGGAATCAGAATGGCTAAGTTAGTGAAAGTCCATACAATACGCCAATTGTGTGTGGGATAATGCGGCAGCCACCTCACCTGAACTCCATCCGAAGACAGCAAACTGCAGGGAAAGACAGAATTAAATGACCACCCCGGAGTTGAACCCTGCAGCAATAGAGAAAATCTCACCGGGTGCCTGTCACCTCCCGCTGCTCAGCTGTAGATGAGACACAGTGTCGTGACCACACTGGCTGTGAAGGACCGGAACACTGATGCAAGAAAGCACTGACCATGCAGGTAATCAGCTGTAGTGCCTGGGATCCGGAAAGCGTGCTTCAATACCAGGAATGTAAGCAAAAATCGGTGAGATAGAAGGTAGAGCACTGCAAGGCAATATAAGGACTGGAGGCAAAACAATTAAATGTAAACTATTTTAGGCATGAGAGCCACAAAAAAAGGACACACAGTTAAAACGCGTTTCCCGCCGTGGAGGCGCTTTATCAAACTCGCAAGACTCACACAAAGGGAGACATTCTGGATATACAAATTAAAACCATTGATCCTGGATGGGTTGAATATAGATATCGACATTGGTGCTTTCATTATATGATTTATTATTCCCATCTTAAAACTTGTAATATAGGGTGATTTATATTGAAATTGCTAAGGCCGTGCCTATAGTGCCGTCGTTGGCGACGGCGACACGGCGGGAGACGTCACCCGTCGCCACCGGCGAAAGTTATGTTTCGCCGGACGGCCGGGAAGCGGGATTCCGGCAATTTGATTTGTTCAAAGGCCGTCACATGACGGCCCTTGAAAAATCAAATTTTGCCAGCTTCAGGTTTTCGCGACGTCGCCGTCGCTTGTCGCCGTCGCCTGCTCTATAAGCGCACGTGAATACAAAAAAGGATGTGCTCCCCCATCCTTTTTTGTATTCATTGCCTATAAGGGTCCTGGATAGATCCTGCTGGGGTCCTGAGTCACAGGAAGACATCAATTGAAAACCACTCTCAGGCATACCCTCCCTTTTTCTCTACATTTCCGTATATTCGACAAGCTCCACAGAGATAGCGCCCGGGTTTCTCTTCAAACAACTATAAGCGCACGTGGCGGTGGCAATGTATTTGTTTTCGGGCGACGTCGTGTCACCGGCACTATAAGTGCGGCCTTAGGCTTCATTCACCAAATTTATTATGATATTATTCTGCAAATTAATAAAGTGGTACATTTGTACTAGAATTGCTGATAATCCTGCCTTTTGTAGATTACAGTAGGTTCATTTTTGCTGTTTGAGAGTATTGCGTGAGATAAATGAGGGATTGTGAGACCACGAGATGATGGAAGAACAGGGCCAGGGCCACAGACTATCAGGGTCTGGTTTTAGAAAGTGATCTAGTCTAGATGTATATTGTGAATTGGGGGTGAAACAATTATATTTTTAAATATAAGTAAGATAATGTTTCGTTTTGAGAATAACACAAAAGCAAATATAATGTATAATCTGTTTATTCGTTCTATTATTGTTATTATTGTACTGAGGTTATTTTGACAGTCTAAATGTAAGGTTAACATCATTATTGTCACATGAAAGAAGATAGAAGAAAACGACTAAAGTCTATTTCAATAGCAGGACAACTGCTTTCATAGTTGTGGAAGACCTTAGACTCTCCTAACAGCCAATTATCATGGCAGCTGTTACAGATGTTCACAAGTGGAAAATTAAATAAGAGATAAGGATGGGAGCCGAGCTGAGAACCAAGGTCAACGTGAATGTTTTGAGTAGATCAGACATTGAATAAAATAAAAACATTTAGTGCCTAGTAGAATTGACTCTATACACTCAATAATTGTTATCTATTAGAGACAAAACACAAGGGAAGTTGTTGAGACAAAGCTGTTACATTTTATTCTATTACAGTGCTCTTTGTATTAACACTGTATAAGTTTAGCATTTTTATTTATTACTAAAAAATGTCATTATTAAAATTAATTGCTAGATTATATGTTTTTGCTAAAATTGCTAAAGTAGACTAAAATTGAACATTTCATTCAGCACGATGTGAGCAGTAACCGGATCTGAAAGACCATATATGGTGACAATTGCATTTTTAGGTTAACTTCGCATTTGCCTATAAATACTCTATATGCTGTTTTGATTATCTGGTGAGGCACTCTTTCTGCGAGAGACAGATGTCACCTGGAGCTTCGAAATCAATACAATCATCATTGCTTCAAACTTCCAGAGTGTCAGCCATAACAGATTTGTCCCCTAACAGTTTGGTGTTAGAAGTGGGATACTTTTGAGACTCGCCTCCCTGGTAAGTACAATTAATAATTGCTTATCTGAGGGGGAGGTGCCAAACAAGGTAACTCAGACCGGGAGTTGAGAGGTGATTTTATTGAAAAAGCGCCACCACAGCATAGTCATAAAGCAGGCTCTTGCCCGGCTGTCCAAAAAGAACGCTCCTGCTCTAGTCACATGGTTCCCCAGCTCCCACCGGTATCAGCAGTGTGCTGTATTCCTGCTGCACCCGCCGGCTCAATATGGATCTCTGCTGCTGCCACCACCACCAGCAGGACGTCTCCTGCTCCCACGATATCGCCGCGGTCCTCCTCATCCTCCGCAGCGGTTTTCCACACCCTGCAGGTAAGTACCATCTGGGTAACAGGGTACCCGGCTAGGCACAATGATTAATTTTGCTCGGGTACCCGTTACCCGTTTTTTTGGAAAATCTAGGACCCGGTAACACTAGTTGATGCACATGTGCTTCCTGTTTTTATAAAGTGCATGAGCAATATACTTCTCATTGCACGTGTACAACTCTATTATACAGTATGTTAACGTATATATGCGCCAAAATGTTTAACACACACGTAACAGAGCATTATGCCTATTCCAATACAGTAAAGTTGTACAACTGCTGGTGATTTTGCATATCTATAGCTTTGGGGATATGTGTTGACCTCAGGTAAAATAAAAACAGTTAATGATTTTGATAACGGACCCTACTTAGCACTGAGTTCATGGACCTCTGTGAATCTGGGACATAGTAGTAGTAACCTAAAGAAGCTAGTCTGCTCAAATAGAGGTGATGAATGTAAGAGGAGAAGGAAATGCTTTCCTCTCTCCTGTAAGTATGCTGTTTGATGTACTGTACATTCGCTAAAGTTTGACAGGTATAATGGCTACTCAAATTAATCACTATACATGAGCGATACTGCCAATGGCAATCTAGCAATTCAATCCTGACAGTGTACCAAATGTCAGAAAGGGGAATACAATATTTCAGAAGCTATTTCTGCATTTCTCTTTCTTTGCTCCAGTCTCTTCCAGTGTCAATCACTGAAGCAATCTTTTTGGCATTGACTTAAATTACTATTGGTATATGCATTTTTAGTTAGGTATTTCTCGGATGGTCAACAGAAGTTATTCCCTGTTGCCTTGACATTACATCATGACATTACATTAAATCTAGTAACCCTACTGAGAAATCTTGGTGTTAAAGTTCATTTGTGAAAGTGTACTGCATGTTTTAAAGCAGCAATCCCTCCAAAAACAACCCTTGGGGCAGGACTGTGTTAGTTTGTCTATGACATATACCTGATTCAGCAGATATACTGCTCCATTCCTACTAACCAATAAAAAAGGAGAAGGTAAAAGGTCAAAGATTACTCT
The DNA here is from genome assembly GCF_040206685.1 of Ascaphus truei. NCBI lineage: Eukaryota > Metazoa > Chordata > Amphibia > Anura > Ascaphidae > Ascaphus > Ascaphus truei. The sequence continues at coordinate 38,583,857 of NC_134483.1, forward strand.
GTAACATAAACAATCTACAGTTTACAATTCAATCAGATAACAGATCCAGTGGCAAAGCTTTATCATAAAAACTAGCCACGTATCCTTGGAGAGGAGGGTGATGAAAGTAATAACTCTATTTCCTGCATTTACAAATTGAGGCAGGGAGCTTGGGAGGTCATGCCAATCATAAAAATAAGGATATATAGGTAACAGTTCACAAACTTGCTATATACCATTTCTTGTCCTCCCACCAAACAGCTGAAATAACGTATCTATTATTAAAAATCAATTTCGTGTTAATCTCTATGTATATAGGCAATGAAAGTAAAACAATATTTCAAAGCTAGCAAAAAGCAAAAAAGGAAAAAAATGGAATCACGGAAACATTACTGTATTAGGTGCAGTATTTTGCTTGCGTCATTGACAGTAACTGATATGTGGGCTTCACATAACATTCCAATTGTGCCTTGTTACAGAAATGGTACAGTGCAAGAATCATAAGTAATGCTGAAAGCAAAATTCATCAAATGCTCCCAAGGCAATAACTGCTTAATGGCTCAAATAAAGGCTGTTCATAAAGTATGTTCTAGTAAGCAAGCAGGTGTTGTCTGTTTACTAGCACTATCTGAAAAGGGATGATTTCGCAGAAAAATGAAGGTAGCATTTTCATTTTGTAATCAGCCAAAATAATTACACCGTTTACAGAAAAGCAAAGAGGAAAAGGTAAGGACTTGCAATTTCAAAATCCAAAACAGAAAAGGTAGAAATAAAAATATACAATATTTACCCATTCCAATAAGGTTTGATTCTCAATGTTGTTTAGTTATTATTTTTGTTTCTTTAAAAAAAAAAAAGTCCAGAATGACCTGCTGGTAGTATTTGCTCCATAATTGAATTGCATCTTACTTATTTGTCGATATGATCTTCAAATCCTGGACTGGTACACATCTTCCGATATTCAGAAACTGTAGGCAAGAAAACAATGTGACGGAGAAAGCTTGCCACCAGTGAAATTAAAGTGTTTTCTTTGCTCTGAAATAAAAGGTAATTCTTTCCATTTAAATCCTATTTATATTCATGTGTTATGCTTCTAGCTATGTGTCTCTCATTGGATGTAATGTTTATTTGTCTGCATGCTTGAGCCTTGCAGTTATATACAGTGGATCTTGCAGAGACACTATCTGGATTCTCAAAGTAGAATGCAACTCAATAGGACATAACACAAATGAGTTTTAGCAGTAGAGCAGGAAAAAATTATGATAAGTAAAAAAGTACAAATTTGTTCTAAACCCCAATTGTATTCCCAATGCGTTGTATTAGATTATAGCATACATGAAATAATAATTAGTAATGTAAAGGTGTTCTCTGTTAGTCCATATTTGTTTGGAATGAGTTTTTTTATCAAGATCAAATTGCTCATAATTTATGCTACTTAAACTAAATTATAAAAAGAAAAATGGACCAAAAATATACTGTCGTATTTTTTTTAATGGCCTATTGTAGTAATAGGCAGCATATTTACAAGAATAAAACTCTTCATGGATTCTCTATGCTATGTGTGTCTGCCACTTTAAGCTATTACTAATTTGTCTTTCATATAATCAATGATGAAACTAGAATTGGAGGATGGTAGGAATTATTCTGTATAATAGGCAAACCTCTAAATTCAGTAAACTATATCCTGCTTGTACTATTGTCAGTAAAGAGAATAGCAGCACTAAGACAAAATCCCCTTTTGTGCTTTTACTAAATGTGACCAGTATTTACTACAGTCTTACTACAGTCTTTTGAAGTGAGCCATACAGGAATGTATTGGAGTACAGCATTATTATTGAACTTCTCCCTTTTACCAAACCCAATGAATTTAGAAACCAAAATGTGGTCTTGATTTCATTGTAGTTGATATAGCCATGCCATCTACATGCCATCTATGGCTACTAGTCTGCCCTACTCCCGGCAGTAAGCCCTGGTAAAAGCATGCCTGCCCGTAGTCATTATGGATTTTCCACACTCACTGGTGATGCTCTTGTGTGACAGGATAGGTAGTGACATCAGGCCTGAGCATGTCCAATCATGGGACAGACCTGGTGCTCTATTCCTGGTAGGTCACCCATTAGACAGGCTGAATATTGGGCCTTCTCTGGTCCTCTTCCCCTAGGGAGAGAGTGAGTGTGCACCATACCTCTGATAGAGGAGCAGGGAAGAGGTAGGACTGTTTTGGGTGCCCTTGGCCCGTAGTGAAGGTCCAGGGACCATCCTTCAGCTGGGTAGCCGAGCCTGTTCCTGAGTTATTATACCTCCTGCCTGTGCGTGATTTTACTGGGATGAGAGGGAGTAATTCTACCTTAGGAGATCGCCTCTGTTTATCTGGAGCCTGCGGCAGATGGAGGCGCTGCACTGCTTGAGATACACGTTAGTAATGTACCCCAGAAGCCTAGTCCAGTGTCCCCACTACCATCGGTGGACAACTCAGCCCTCCTGTTACCAGCCTGTTATCATGCACCACAATACCAGTTTTGGCAGAATCTCCCATAGGGTTGGGGAAACACCATTACAGTACATTAACATTTCACTTCAATTGACCTGAGGTACTGTAGTAGCACTTAACATCTTTGGTACCACAGCAGCTCTTGATCGCGCGACCACTATGGTTGTGGCACCAAAGGATTAATGGAGCGAGTGGGCCCTTTCAGAATCATGGACCCCCAGCAGTGCGATCATGGCAGACACTGTTCCCAGTGCCGCAGACTTTGTCCACGGTGCTGGTGACAGTAAGTCTTACTACATCTGTACTTCTCTAGAGTTCTGCTGAGACAGCGACTACTACTACTGCTCTTGTTGTTATGTAGGTGCAACACCCTTTCCCCTATCCCTATGGGAAACAGCGGTAAGTACGGTACTGGTGCTACCTGTTAGGTGTAAAGAAGGCCGGGCCTCCACTCATAGGGAGCCTGGCGTGACAGGGTGTTCTCTATAGCTCTATGGTGCAGCGCCTCCAGCTATGAGGATTCTGGGTAATAGGATGACTCCTCATAGGAACTCGTATACCTTTGGTCAGGGAAGCGCAAACTTTTTTCCCTGTGCCCCCTGCCAGCAGTTCCCCTCTCTCCACGCCCTCCTCCCTCTTACCTCGGCTCCGGCGTTGGCGTCCGCCATGTTACCATGGCAACGTGACGTCACATTACCTCACGGCTCCATTTGACATCGCGGTGCATGGCGATGCATCTAAGAAGCAGCTGGAGCCAAGGTAAGTGAGGTTTATAGAGGCCTTCACCGCTTCCCCTTCATATAATTTAAGTAAAAACAAAAAACAAAACTGTGCGCTACTACCTAACTACCTATAAAGTTTAAATGTATAAATATATACAGTGCAGTGACTATACCATCAATTTAGTGATAAAAAATTTATAAAAAATTAAACCACAACTCCCACAGTGAGATAATTATACATTAAATAATAAGTGCCACATAATCGTGTTGGGGATAATGGCGTCTGCAGCTGTAAACGCAGGGGTGGCTCAGCACCCACACACACTAAGAGAATGGAAACAAAAGAAAACAGCGCACAACGCCAAATAGTGAAGCAAATTCAACAATATATTATAGAATTAAAAAGGGGGTAATATATCTGCTTCCCTCTGCTGATGCAGCTCAGTTGATTCTGGGGCAGGACGTCAGTCTTTCACTCCCAAGGGGATTTCCCTTCATGCAGCCAGGTTCAGCAGCTGGTACTGGGGCTCGGTGAAATCGCTCCTGCTTCCTGGCCGATATGAAGCTGCTCCTGTACCTCGGCAGGTGTATCCTCTGCACAGAGGTTAAAACGCAGCTTTTTTCATGTACGCAGATATATTACCCCCTTTTTAATTTTATAATATATTGTTGAATTTGCTTCACTATTTGGCGTTGTGCGCTGTTTTCTTTTGTTTCCATATAATTTAAGTGCCTTCGGGAAGTGCGCAGGGCCTCTGTAAACCTCGCACCACCCACAGTCAGTCTCGTGCCCCCCAGTTTGCGCACCGCTGCCTTAGAGTATACCCCAATAACACACTTACAATCAAGTATAATATAACTCCTTTACTGCGTTCCCACAGAAGGCCTCCAAATATAATACTTAACACACAATACACAAACACAACAAGGATAACAGTATTTGCAGTAATATAGTCCTGGGATAGCTAGCCCCAATAGTACCTAGGATGCTCGGGCACCTGTAACCCAGTGTCCAGCAAGCAACCCCTCCCAGTGTGTGTTTGTGTGAGGGCAGTGCTACCCTCTCCCTTGCATTGGTGCACAATATCTTCCAGGCTTAAGGTCCAGCCAGGCAACACTTCCTAGCAAGGCAAGAATAGCAGCAGGGTCCCACACTGCGGGGTTTCCAACAACAAACCCCTCACACCTTAATGTCCTTATTTGGGTACACAGGCTGTTGGGGAGAAGCTTCCCTCTGTGCCCCAATCTGCTCCGCTGTGCTCCCTCACTAACAGGAGCTACCTATTCATAGGGCCAGCCCTGCACACTTCTCTGCTGTGAGAGGAAACTATCTGGGGCCTAGCTGCAGGCTTGGGCCTAGTCAGGGAGCTTGGCAGGCTCCCCGGAAACTACCTTCCTCTTCCCTTACTCCGGATACTCTGGGAAGGTCACACCTGTACCACGGAGGAAATTTTGTTAGTCTCTGCCTCTTCATTCCGGCCACGCCAACCCGAAGATGGCCGCCACGCATATGCATTGTACAGCCATGCCAACCATAACATGGCGGACGCAATGCTGCTGCTTCTCCTACTATGGAGCTGTTCTCTCCCCCCCAGGAGGTAAGAACGGGGATCCCTGCTACATAGGTAAAGTGCTAATAATTTTTGGCAGCTGAACTACATCTCATTTCATCTTGACCTCTCTTTCTTGTGTAGCCCTGGTAAGAAATTGGGCTATAGTTCTATCCTCCTCCTGGTATAATCCCTGCTAAGGGCAGGTTGCCAGGAGTTATCATGGGTTTCCCCCACTTCAAGCACTTGCCCTGAATGGTGGAAGTAGACCTGTGTTGGTGACCCTGTGTCCAATCAAGAGACACAGGGGCGGTGCCTGCTGAGATCATAAAGAGCAGTGCATTTCCTATTTAGTGAGAGTCTGACAGTGTGAGTCTGACAGTCAGTCAGGAGTAAGTGTTAGGGAGGAGAGGAGTGAGCAGCTCATGAGTAGAACTGATAGGATATAGTGAGGTGGACCAAATACCTCTCACCCTGCTTAGGGGGTGAGTGAAGAGCTAGCCCCACTCTGGATGCCCTAAGGTCCAGAGTGGAGGCAGGGACCATCACTAAGGAGAACAGTGGGTGGCAATGTAAATCAACTATACCTGTCTGCTGCTGAGGGAGACTGAATAATAAAGGAGTCTGCTGTTTAAAGATAACCTTGTGTGAGACTGGAATCTCTCAATCCCTGGGAGGGGGATTTCTGTGGTAGGGATTCCACCCCGCATCCTGGGGCTTACAACAGATGGAGGCGCTGCACCATTGAAGGAGAACGAAGGCATCCACCCCAGTAACCTGTCCTGTTGTCCCCCATGTCATCGCGGGAGACTCAGGCCCTCCTGTTGCCAGCAGGTAAGCACCACACAGAGACATGTAGCCAGGCCATAGAACACCTTAGCTGGTCCGATCTGCGACCGGGTGGGGGTCCATGGGATATACTTGTTTTTTTAACAAAAAATAATCCCACTGAATATTTGTATTTGCAAAAGTTGTATGATTGCGTAGGAAGCCCAAGGACAATGTTTGGAAATAAGTCAATACAGAGCTTCACTTACTTCAATTAAGGAGCTGACAAAGAGGCTCTGCAAAAGAGGGGGTACCAGCAGGCTGCCAAATGACCATGGAAGTCAGAGCCCCCTTCCTCCAGGTTCACTAATAGCCGCCATCTGCAGGCCTGCTCCTTATTTCAACCTCCAGAAATCCCCTCCCCCTCGCACCTAGTTGGTTAAACCTGCAGACCCAGCAGACAGGGAGGAAAATTTGATGATATTGTGTACAGGAATCACTGTTATTGAGAACCACATGAGGAACAGGATAGGAGGAAGTGTTGTGGCAGCAGATGAGGCATTGGCTGGGTGTCCAACTCTGCTTCCTCTCATCTCCCCAAAGCTGCCTGTTCCCTCCAGGCTACCACAGTCCCTCCCTGGTAAACATACTGTCTTCTGCTCCATCCACATTTAGACCTCCAATGTCCCTGCTCCCTCAGGTAGCCCCCCCCCTCCACTTATCATCATCCGTCCACTCTTCAACCTCCCGGCCCTCATCCCCCCACATCTTAACCACTTCCTCCCCCCTTCCCGTCCCTTGACCCCTCCCAATCCTGAAAAGCCTAGTCCCAGCCATGTAAGACCGCCTCCTTATTCCTCACTCCTTAACAGCTCGTCCTCCCACTTTCTCTTCAGCCCCCTCCCCGGTCATCTGCCGGCCTTGGTGAACCTGTTGACTGGCCTACGGTATGATATATTATACAAAGATGTGATACTCGATTAAACTTGAGAGCATATTTCCAATATCTGCAGCACCACCTGTTCTACAATTATACCATAAATGTGAGCAGGTGATCGTTTTGGAGCCTAAGATTGTTAATATATTAAGAAGCAAAGTTGAGTTTATTCCTTACTGAGTAGACGTGGCTACTGGCTAGGACTAATGGTGGGAATGGTGGAGCTGTGGCAGATGAGCCATCACAGGTAGGAAGATGGTTAACTGTTGACAGGGGAAGCAAGAGGCCAAAAAAGAGGAAAGCCATATCTTTGCTGAACCATCCCAATATATTTGCCAGATTGAGTGAAGATATTGGAGGGGTAAGATTCCTTTGTTTATTTAATGCAGCAATTTATTATAATAACTCTGGCTTTTCCTGTCAGTCTCTTGTCGTACAAAATAATCGTATTTAATTGTAGTTGTTCTCAAACTTACTGTAAAGAATTGTGATGCCCCTTTAAGTGGAGGCCTGAATTAACATAAAAAATAAATGATGACGAACCCCCATCTCTAATTATATTTGAATTAAAAAATCTTCACTATATGAGGTGCTAGTATAGTTCTGTACTTTTATAGTACATGGTTAAAGCCATCTGGTCCCGGTGTTTTATTTGTCTTCAGTTGCATAATGGTTTCCTTCACTTCCGTTTCTGACATTGGTAAATCTAATTGAGCTATAGCCTGAGGGGAAGGTTTTGGAAGAGACAACTGTTGTAAATATTCAGAAATCTTCATTTCCCAATGTGGTCTTCTATCCAGTTTATCCTCTAGATTATAAAGAGATTCATAGTAAAGTTAAAACTGTTCTCTGATTTTAAAGCAATGATACAATAAAGTCCCAGATGGTGAATATATGGATCTAACTGCATTTTGCATCTGCACTGCTCTAAGTCTATTGGCCAGCATTTTATTTGCTTTGTTTCACTTCTCATAAAATGTTTGTCTAGTCCATAAAAGGGCTTTTTCTATTCTACGAGAAACCAATAGATTAAACTTCCCGCTGAGCTCATCAACTTTTGATTGAATAGAATGAAGGTACCATCTCCTGAGAGCAGCTTCCATTTTCTGTAGTTTGTTTGAGAGTTGTATATACAGTAGTCTGTATTTCTCTTTCTTTTTTGAGCAGAAGAAATAGGTATAGCTTGCTCTCTTATAACAGCTTTAAGTGTGTTCCACAATGTAGAAGGACTAACTGCAAGGGGATATTGATACATTTGGCACGCTGTTAGCCACGCCAGTCGGAGTTGGGACGCCATCAGGGTTGGGTGTGCGTGCGCAGGGTGTCAATGACCCCTGCACTAGGCCAGAGACCCCCATTAGGCCCCAGTTAGGCCTAACTCCCCTCAGCCTGTGGTTGATGTAGGGACAGGCCCATAGATAGGGACACTGCCCCTGTAGCATTAAAGTGAGGGACACAGCCAGGACGCGGCGGCACCCTGACCTCAGGTGATCTGGGACCAGGCATCCTGCAAGAAAGAGATTTTGCATATGGTGGTACAATTCGAGCGGGACCCACCCAACGAAGAGGCGGAGGCTTTGCGGTTACCGTCACTGGATCTGTGGATCCCATCAACATCACTGCGTGCCCGGGTGTGGACACATACCGGCACCACATAACGGGAAGCAGGGGGTCTCCGGACCTCAAATCAATGAGGTTCTGCTCCGGAGACCTCCTGCTTCAAAACACTAGTATTAAAACCCAAATAAATAATTGAACTAATTTGTTACCGTAGCGGCTATCTGCTATGGTAATGAAGATGCTTTCATGTAATTTTTATTAATAGTGTGCGGGAGCAAAGGGTCTCCTGAGATGAAAAACATTGATTTCAGCCTCGGGACCCCCTGTTCAGCCTCGGGACCCCCTGTTTCCCGAGTTACAGGACCTGGTATATGGTGCAGGTATCTCCTCCAGTGTTTAAATCCCATGGTCACGTGTCGCTGAAGATTTAAAAATGGCGGCGATACTAGCACCTGAAGCCCCATACCTCGGTCCCGTAACTCAGGAAGCAAGGGGTCCCTGAGGCAGAAACCAAAGCGGTTCAGCTCAGGAGACACCCTGCTCCCACACACTATAAATAAAAATTACATTAAAGCAGCTTCATTACCTTAACCTTTTGCCTTAATGCTGCCAAAATGATCCTCGATACATCACTGTATTCAAGTATGCTGATCTAAACATCTTGTTCTGTCCCATTGCCAACTCGCAATACCATAACTTCTTCAGATAGACTTAGGGGACCCCAAACAGGTTTTATATATGGAATCAAAATTAAATCAATTAGGTTTGGAAGCAGGAGAACTGGGCAGCCTATTCAATCAAAGGCTTTTAATTCCATGCCGCCATGAGGTCCCAGTCCAAGTGCATAGGCCGCCAATATAAAATATATATTTTTAGTTCTCCACATATGCGTGGTACAATGCTATGTTATTCCACCATTGCTGTATACTTAGCCAATCCACATGTAACAGATTATTGAGCAGCTTGTGGGAGGTTTATAGCCCCTCCCTTCATGGTATATATTCTTCTAGCAAGGTTCCTGCAAATTCACTTTTTATGTCTCTTTCCACTTCACAAGTTGTAAGTGTCCTAAGACTTCCCGATACAGTATGTGAGTATTTAAACTGGTATATACCCATTTTAACTGCACAAGGTCACTGAAGCAAATGTTTTATTTATTGAGCCTTCTGGGCATATATCACTAGAATTGTTATGCATTTCGCATTGGGACCTGCTATTGAGGCTTACCTTGACATTGGTTAGCAGGCTTGTCATGGTTTGATCATAAGATGCACCAAAAGTCTGCTTTGTCATACAGACTTAGATTTAAAACGTATATTTTTCACCATATATTGTTAGCTCAATGGGAAAAGCGCAGGGATTCACTTTTTGTTTTCACATATGTATGGCCAATGTTTTTGCCAGCAGCAGACTCCCTACACGGAGAAGCGTGGCGAATATATTTATTTGTTTTACAACTCAGACTACACACCTTAAACCATGGGGCCCTTGCCTTACCAACCATAGTGTAATGAGATCAAACAAAGTTTGTGGATGCGATTCATACTGTTTCCCTTCTTCTCTCTGTCAGGCATGAGATGGCATTAATCTGTGTGTTTAAAACAAATCCACAACTCAAATTACCAGTTTAACAAATGTGACCCAAATACACACTAACCCAGATAAACCTATGATTGGTCAATTTTAAATAAGGGGCAGAGCCAAAATGACAGTTAGGCTAGTGAAGAGATTATCAAAGCAACCATTTTGTGTAATTATTTTGCCAGTCAGATACATTTTTACATGCAGGTGCAAATGCATCGTACTGATATACAGCTGCAGCAGCCATTATTCAAACAAATCACGGCGCCGATTTCGTGTGCTCTGCTGTACTCCATTCAGCACGAATGTGGCCTATCGCCCCGGGCACCCGCGCTTACCGCGATTGCTTTGTTGAATTTCATGGATTCTGTTTCATTGGGTGCAACAAAATGAATGAATTACAATGTGTACAGTACTCTGCTACTGTGCTACTGTGTCAATTTAAGTTGTTTAAAAACCAGATCTCTAAAATGCCATTTTCTGCACTCGCCGCACTCACGTCTTAAGACGGTAAGGTTGGAAGACATCGAGCGTCATGACATCGTATGCCGATGTACACTAAGCGTGATTTCTTTGAATAATGGCCGCTGCAGCTATATAACACCACTGAAATGTTCACATGGTAATATTCAGCCTATATATACTCCACATAATGTACTATAATAAATTACTCTAGTAAGCTTTTTGCATACTACAAACAAACACAAACAGAGCCCAGTGCTACATCCAATGGCAAAAATACACAGTGAAATACCTATATATCTCTTGAATAAAAGGGTCATTTAGTTTAATACTTTGGCCAAAGCATTGTAAGCCTGTGAGCCCCTTCAAGGCATGACCACAAAATCACAGGTCCTAACACTAATTAAAATTCCTAATAACCTGTACAATACTAGGAAGAATGATCATAATTGATCTGTCATAATCAGCTGCATAGTTCTAAATCTGATTGAAATTCTTATTTACCTGGACAATACAGGAAGAATACTCTGTATTAGACCTGTCGCAATGAGCTGCATGCAAAGACCTGTGCATGTGGAAAGTGGGATGGGACGAGCTTTAAACCTGGGAGGGAGGGGCCAACCTCCAAATCAGCTGTAACCAGCTGGACAAAATTAACAAACACACAAATACCCAGTAAGCTCATACAAGCCCCAAAAATTACCACAAAATATACTGTACTGTAAACAGTATGCATATAAATGCCAGAAATTGAGTGCTACTGGGCATGGCAATATATACTATAAACAAACACAAACAGAGCCCAGTGCTACATCCAATGTCAAAAATACACAGTGAAATACCTATATATCTCTTGAATAAAAGGGTCATTTAGTTTAACATTTTGGCCAAAGCATTGTAAGCCTGTGAGCCCCTTCAAGGCATGACCACAAAATCACAGGTCCTAACACTAATTAAAATTCTTAATAACCTTTACAATACTAGGAAGAATGATCATAATTGATCTGTCATAATAAGCTGCATAGTTCTATATCTGATTGAAATTCTTATTTACCTGGACAATACCAGGAAGAATGGTATATAATTTTTGGGGCTTATATGAGCTTATTGGGTATTTGTGTGTTTGTTAGCTTTTTACATATCATTACTGGGAGTAAAAAACATGCCGCCTTGATTCTTTGTTTAGCAATATTACATGTATAGCCCATAACTGTAGAGAGTGTCATATTTGTCAAGTCACGGAGCTCTGCTGGCAAGTGCACACCAAGCGGTTCCCACAGCCAGGCCCGCTACTACACTCTGCCCCGTCGGGCACCCCACGCTGCAGCATAGAGTGGATCTTCATCCACCGGCGGCCTGTGTGGAAAGAGGCTTGATGCCAGTGAACTGCCTACATATAACCTCCTGTCCCTAACACATCACTAGCTCCTCCCCCAGGCTCAACCCCGCAGACGCCAGCAGGGAGGAGTGGAGATAGAGGGAGGCAATTTTGTAAATACCATAGAATGGGGCAAGAGAGGGCTTACACCCGCCATGAGGTACCTGCCTTAGTGCAGGGAATAACTCTAAGATTGGTATAATCTTATGGTAGGATCATGCTCCCATAGAATTTATTTTACAAAACCCTAGTCTGCACTTTAACAAACCGCTTTGGAGATTAAATGACTCAATTCTAGACTTTCGTAGCAATGTAGAAGCTGTCATGCAGTAGCTGCAAAGGCAAAAAAAGATCTTGTCTTGCATCAAACGGGCAATGGCTGGAAGGGAAGTAAACATAATTACGCCCCTTTACAAGACCACACCATGAATATGGAGTACAATTATAGCGATTTCCAAATTCCATTGAGAAAGTCAGAGTTATACTGTATGCAATGTAATCATGGCCACTCGTTTTACGTCAAAGAAAATAGTAACAGAACCAAAGCAGAATTTTTCAGAGACAGCTGGCTGCACTACAAAAGGATGGGTGGGAAAAAGGGGGGTATCATGTGTAAATTGTGTGAACTGTGTGTATAGTGTATCTACAGTCATGATTTACACAAAAACCCCCCTCTCTCAATGAACTACAGAATGCAATGTGGCCATGACGAACAAGATAAAGACTAAAAATTGGTATTACTGTTTTTATTATTATAAATGGGCATTATTCATGATTAAGTGTATTTTTCATTCTTCCATGATTATGCACCGGCCCTCAAATTTCAACTGACAGAAGTACTACTGTACACTACTGTACACTACTGCACGTGTACAAAGAAGATAAACACTGAAAATGATTATTTGTATTTTTTATTACTGATAAAATAAAATAAATATTTCATTGCATTTACATTTTTTTTCTTTGAACTTTAAATTCACTGTGAAGGTGTGTGTGTGGGGGGGGGGGTTCTTCAAGAAGGCTTACATTTTTATTCATTGGTTACATTTTTATTCATTAGTTACATAATCAGATTAACATATTCAATTCGAGAAGTGCGCATGTGTTACCGTAAACAAAGCCTCAAAGGGTTGGGGGCCGTGGGGGGGGGGGGGGTCATCATAATGGATTAGCATAAGGGATTAGCCAAGCATTTGAAAATGATTGTGAAGTTATACATGCATGCGCATTAATCATCAACTAGGTCCCTTCCCAAAGAGGATTACACACAGGCGTAGAGATGTGACGCTCGGCTCGGGACGATTAAAAGCACAAAGCCAAGCTTTTGAAAATTAATGGTTTTCGAGAGGTGTCGATAAGAAGTTGAAATCCTTGAGCCTTGTGTGTGTCTGCGTGGGGGAGGGGGGTAAAGCTGCATGAAGGATTAGCAGTACTGTACTGTAATTCAAAGACATATTTTCAACAGGTCATCATAATGTTTTGATAACCAGACCCCCAAAACAATAAAAATGACATAAAGCATGTGGATGACCAGTGTCACATTAAAAAGCTACAGTACCGATAGAATATCAGAATAACAAGAATTTTTATGCAGGCACACATGTCTGAAAACGAAACATAAAAAATAAAAAATAAAATATTTTTTTTTCCAGACTTGAACTTCCACATGATTGTGAAGTTATACACGCATGCGCATTAATCATCAACTAGGTCCCTTCCCAAAGAGGATTACACGCAGGTGCAGAGATGTGACGCTCGGCATGATTAAAAGCACAAAGCCAAGCTTTTGAAAATGAATGGTTTTCGAGAGGTGTCGATAAGAAGTTGAAATCCTTGAGCCTTCTGTGGGTCTTCGGGGGGAGGAGAGTAAAGCTGCATGAAGGATTAGCAGTACTGTACTGTAGTTCAAAGACATATTTTCAACATGTCATCATAATGTTTTGATCCCCAGACCCCAAATCAATAAAAATTAAAAAAAGCATGTGAATGACCAGTGTCACATTAAAAAGCTACAGTACCGATAGAATATCAGAATAACAAGAATCTGTATGCAGGCACACATGTCTGGAAACGAAACTTAAAAAAAAAGAAATATTTTTTTTCCATACTGGAACTTCCACATGATTGTTAAGTTATACATGCATGCGCATTAATCATCAACTAGGTCCCTTCCCAAAGAGGATTACACGCAAGCGCTGAAATGTGACACCAGGCTCTGTACGTTATACACGCAGGAATGTGATGACAGGTTCGGGATGATTGAAGCCAGAAAGCCATCTGGCTGGGAGAGGTGTACTGAACTGTACTGTAGATTAGAAGTTGAAATAGTACTTTAGCCGTGTGTGTGCGGGGGCAAGAGGGAGAGCGCTGTATGTGCCGAAATGTGATACTGTAACACGCCTATGCATTTCAACAATGTTCAAATGAGACATACAGTACTGTAAAGTACTGTACGGTACACGCATAATAAACTGTAAAAAGAGTATGAAAACAAGTACAAGTAAAAGTACTGATTACAAAATACATACAGTACTGTATAGAAATGTGATAATTTTATATTCGAAGAAGAAGCAACGCTATTTTTTGTATAACTGTATACTGTAAATCCTCCATTTTACAAATACTGCATGCGCACACACAGACATAATGCATTAGACATGCATTAGACTTATTAGACTTTTAAGACAACAGCTCACGAACATCCACCTGTGTTTTTAGACGGTATTGCAGTATAGTGGACAGCGCTAAAAATCCAAGCTCTAACATACCGGAAAGTGCTACGGAAAAAAATATACTGCATCTGGCCGCGGTTAACAGAGCGCCACAGATCCGGCCGCATTAGAATAAAGAAGGCCGCAGCTGTATGTGAATGAGATATTTATATATATTTAAATGACATTAGTACTTTATGTATAGTACTGTACGACTGTAAGTGTATCTAAACTGTAAAAACAACTTTTATTTTCTAGATTTATACTGTACAGTACACTATATACTGTATGTCAGTATATTTAAATGCCTTTAGTACTTTATGTATAGTACTACTGTAAGTACTAAACAGTAAAACCATGAACACACCAAAAAGTATTTTTAAAGAATGACAAGTTTTATTTGTATAGGGTAATAAGGTAAAAATAAATAATACAAAAATACGTTGCCTGTTCTTCCTAATTTACAATCTTCTTGTCTTTTTCTTCTTCACACTGGCTGGCTCTTCTTGGACATCTTGGTCTGTAAAGAAATACAATATTCAATATTAACAATCACACCGTACATTATGCAATCCTGAGTTTAGGGGGTTTGGTGAGAAAGGACATGGAATGGGGTACAATACTTTACTGTACATTATGATTAAATTATGACTTCACATTGCTACACATGAAAAAATTATGACTACAGTACATTATATTTTTAAATCCTTCGATTTTTGGGGGTTATGGGAGAAAAAGCATGCAGGGCTCGTTACATTAGGACTAGGGGTTTGCATTAGGTTTTTTAGCGGTTTGGGGGGAAAGTACATTTCATGCATGGATTTTAGCACAGTGGCAATATTGCTGGGAGAGTTTCCTGCATCAAGGGGTGTGTTTTCTGCGCATTGTCTTCGCCCAGCTCCAGGCATACAAAATTTAAAAGAAGCATTAAACAATGAAATAATTTTAAAACAATCAACTTTTTTTAAATGATATTAAAAAACATTTGTGACACATCTTTATTTGTAAATAAATTTAAGACATGTAGTCATCCATCAAGTCGATCGACCTCCATGGAAGAGCCCTTTTATATCTCAAAAGGGCATTGGTGGTGTCTCTCACGGTTTTCATAAGAAGCATGTTCACATTGAAATAACGCGCTACTTCTTCCATAATAGTTCTCCTTAAATTTGCAGGAAGCCGCTACTTGGTCTTATTGCCTTCATAATTTACTTTTTGGCTCCACTCGCTGTATATCGGAAAACTGACGTGGTGTTTAAAAATGACCATGGCAAATTTGTGCGGTAGTCCACTGCATTTGGTCTTGTATAACTCCTGAATACTCTGCGGGAGGTCGTTCAGCATGATGTCCGGGAGCTGTACAATTCTTGGTGCTTGACCGGGTATGCTTCTGGCAGCAGTCGGGGGCATATGGTCTGGGAGGATGCTTTCCTCTTGTCGTGGCCATCCTCTTACCGAGGTTGTCATCGACTCAAACAGAAAGATATACGTGTATCCTGGAGATGGAGGGGTGAGCATGGGGGTTCCCGTGGTGTACTTGGTGTTGGCACTGTGAAGGTCAAATCCAGGGGTGGGGAGGATGCATGGGGGGTGTATGCGGTTCTTCCATGGGAGAAGGTACCTCCCGATCGCCCTCCTGCTGCTGCATCGGACATACAGGGGCAGGGACTCCAAGCAAAGAATAGAGCCCTGCAATGTTCCTTTCAATCCTCTCATGCACCTATCCATCCTCTCCATTCTCTCAAAAGGAAGATCCATCTTGGTCTCCATTCTGTCCCTGTATTGTTCGCTTGTGTTGGGCAGGAGGGTGGTCCCGGAGGTCCAATGACAGTGCACTGCTCAACAAACGACGGGGGCTGCAGCCAGTTGAAGTAAAACAGGTTTATTTAAGTGGTCAGAGCGAAGTACATGGTGACTTTGACGCGTTTCAGGACATAGCGTCCCTTTATCAAAAAGTAGATTCGCGTCTGCCTGCTACTCCATTACATAGTGCAAGCTCCGCCCCCAACGATGACGTCACTGAGCTCGAAAACTCGCGAGACTCAGTCTGAGAGAGCCGTCCATTGGCTAACATAGCCACCAATTGGATGCCCTGTAGCTGACTCACTATGTGTGAGCCGTGGGAGCAAGAGATGCCTACGTAACGGCAACAAGCAGTAATATAACAAAACACACAGTGATGAGTTAAAAACAAGGATATTCTAAATCATATATTCAAACTTAAAAACACGAATATAAAACCAATATACAAATGGTGGAACTGGATATTGTATCAAGGAAATGGCAGATAATGGACATGGAGAACATAATATAATATGCAAATAGATAAACGGACAGAGCAGCATAGTATATATATATAAACATAGTGCAGAGTGCAATTTGATGAACAGAGAAAATAATCTAATAAGGTGTATATAAATATATGACATTCTTTTAGATACATAGATATAAACATATGCATTAGAGTTAATTGTTTTGGCTGACTAGTCAAGCCTGCCATAAAACCGTATAGCATGAAGAGAGAACATATCCTGCTGGAATTAATATCATAAAGTATTATTATTAAGTATTGAAAAGATAATACATGGATGCCCAAATTGGGTGTTGGAAGATGACACTAATACATCCATGTATAAGTGATAATCAAACACTAATGAAATGTATATTCCTAGTTACAGACTAGCATGTTACAAAACTGGCATGAAATAACCAAAATCTAGTCCATGTATGATTGGAATGAGGAGTGATCAAATGAACACATGTCTAAGAGAATTACATTTTATTTAAATGTTATCATATGGTGTTCATAAATACATGTTAATTATGTAGGGAAATCTATGGTAGGGAAATCCATGTGTGTTATCGCAAGAAGTGTTTGAGTTCCCAGTCTAGATTCATGCCCCTGGGTGCCATAGCCCCAAGGGCATAAATCCAGAACATCTCTCGTTGGTTCAAAAAAGATTCCCTATCTCCTCCTCGAGCGTTCGGGTATATGTGTTCAATTGCACTGAAACTAAAATTGTCTATGGAACCAGATTGACATGTCAGAAAGTGGCGTGCTACAGGATATTTATCATCTTTTTTCAGAATGGTTCTCACATGTTCTGTAATTCTCTCTTTAAGTGGGCGAATCGTCCTGCCTACATAAGTGTGTACACTACAAACTACAAACTTGGTATTACCTCTATGGCATATATAGAGCTTTGAGTAAGCCTTTCAGCATTATTGGTACTATTATACCTTGTCCAGATTGTCTGATAGAGTCTTCCCAGCACTCATGTATGCTCTACAGCACATGGATTACAAACATAAAGACTGATATCAATCCCCATGCTTGGGACAGCTGAGACCTGATTGGGGGCTTATACCCCTCACCTAATCTTCATTGATTGTTCGCTTGTGTTGCCAGGTATTTCAAAACCACTAAAAACATCCAGCATGTGGATGACCGAGCTGGATCTGGTGCAAAGTATGATGGTGTTTTCAGGTCAAGTCTCTGCGTGGCTCTATGGTGGAGGTGAGAAGGGGGTATCCGGTCGAGCTTCGGCATGGCTGGGTGGTGGAGGGTATGCCCTCCTTATTGCTTTTTCTGTTTACTGTTTCCTCACTCCTTTGGGAATGTCTCTGTTCTCTTCAACTTCCCCACTCACCACTGCGCCATTATTTATACACCTCTCTCCCAACAACTTCTTTACCCCTCAATAAAAAAACACCCACACAAATCCTCTATTCACACTTTTATCTACCCCTTCCTGCTGCTGGGGATCTCCCTGAAGCCAGACATACACACTTTCTCTCATTCATGCCTCCCTGCCATCTCCTCCCATGCAAATGATGTCAAACTTTTCATTTAATACTGACTAACATTAAAACTTGCCCCACAAATCAAGCATCCCAATAGCCTGCATTCATGGCTATTGTCCCACACCCAGTCACTCCTACCACATTGTGGCCAATCACAGCCATCTACAGCACTTATTCCCTAACCTGTTGTCTCTGTAAGTTCCCCTCAAACCTTAGATTGTAAGCTCTTCGGAGCAGGGATTTCCTTTCCTATTGTCTGATTCTGCTGCACTTACTGTATTATTATAATTCCCTGTACTGTATTCTTTGTGAAGCGCTGAGTACACTTTTGGCACTATATAAATAAAGACATACAATACAATTTGCCACTTTTACCTTCCGCAAAAAAAAGCCACCTATCACTAAAGCCGTGTCCCAAGCATCCACTGAAGATGCATGTGTGGGGTGCTATCTTTTTTTTTTTTATAACTTGTATTTTATTGTGAACAAATGCATGGTATACAGAATGAACATTATATGCATACAAAATATAAAATAGCACATGTAATGTGGGCCTTGAATCACGTATATTAGGTTCGCACAACTTTTCAAGCCCTACTCGGTCGTGTGAGTGCAGGTGAACAAATAATAATAAAAGAATAGGAAAAAGGGGAAAAAAAAAAAAAACAAGAGGGTTGGGGGGGTAGAAGGGAAAGGGGAGGAGGTAAGGGTGGTTGGTAGGGAAGGATATAACGAAGCTAACTTTTCTTGAAGATGTAGTTATGGCATATGGGTTGCAAAGCTATAACTAGGGCTCTATTCAGCTTTAAGTATTTGATCCCATTGTGTGTGTGGGGGTAATTATTTTACTTTCCCGTAGGAGAACGCACCTCTTACTATCAAAGCCAAATTGTGTCACGCTCTACCCCGGGGATGTCTGTCTGTGCTAACCAAGGGGTCCAGACTTTTAGAAAGTTATCGCCAGTATCATTAACTAAACTTGTTAATTTTTCCATCTGGCAAATAAACCAAATACGATTCCGAATCTTTGGGATAATTGGAATATCGGGGCGTTTCCATAGTGCTGCAATCTCACACCGTGTGGCTATTGTAAAATGAGCAATTAATTTGTTATGTGACTTTGATAAATCCTTTAAAGGTCTGTTTAAGAGAAACAGCCAAGGGTCAGGGGGAATAGAGAGGTCAAAAATCCTCTGGATCCAATTTCTGATTTTTTCCCAAATTTGGGTTATCAACGGGCAAGACCACAGCATATGTAACAGATCAGCTGTTCCTCCACATTGTTTGGGGCACAATGGGGAGGACCCTGGTACGAATTTCGATAATTTTAGTGGGGTGAGGTACCATCTCATAAGAACTTTATATGCGTTCTCCTTCAGTGTGGTGCATATGGAACTTTTGGCAGTGGCTAAAAATATGGAGTCCCAATCCTCATCTTCTAGGGATTCCCCTAAATCTATCTCCCATTGGTTCTGGAATGAAGGTGTTTGCTGTTTAGATGTAGCAGATTCGACTACCTCTCCATAGATCGTAGATATAAGTCCCTTAGTGTCGGTTTCTGCCCGGCAGAGCTTTTCAAATTTCGTCAGGGGAGGGTACG
Source organism: Ascaphus truei (assembly GCF_040206685.1). Taxonomy (NCBI): domain Eukaryota; kingdom Metazoa; phylum Chordata; class Amphibia; order Anura; family Ascaphidae; genus Ascaphus; species Ascaphus truei. Next base: position 38,603,400 of record NC_134483.1, read on the forward strand.
GGGCGAATTTGTTATAGAATGCTCTAATCTGGAGATATTTATAGAATTCTGAGTGGGGCAAGTCTTTTTCTAATCTGATATGGTCGAAATGTTTTAATTTTCAGATTATATCCTTCCATATCCTTGATTCTATTATATCCTTTTAGTTTCCAGATTGAACTATTTGTACCAATTAGGCCAGGTGCAAAACTTGGGTTGTTCCAAATGGGGGACATCAGAGAACATCCTGATGTGAGTGAGTTTTTTATGTTCGTTACTTCCCAAACTGATAGGGAGTTGGTCATTGAGGTGAACGGTAGGGCAGCGGTTTTCCTCGCTTTTTTAGTTAGCCAAATCAGGTTGCTAAGCTCTAATGGAGAGCAAGCAGAACTTTCCAATTCCACCCATCTTTTCAATTTAGGGTCAGAATGCCATTGTATAATTTGACTTAATTGAGCCGCTTTGTAATATGATAACAGGCAGGGTATCGCTAAGCCACCTGCTAAGGTAGGTCTTTTCATATTTAGTTTATTAACTCTCGGTTTTTTTCCTCCCCAGATAAAGTTAGATATTGCAGACTGAAGTGAGAGTATATCCTTCAGTTTGAGTGGCACAGGCAATGTCTGGAAGAGGTATAAGATACGGGGAAGTAGATTCATTTTAACGCTATGTATCCTACCTATCCAAGAAATCTTCTTGGAAGACCATCTGATAAGATCTTGTTTTAATGTCCAAATCAGGTTGGGATAGTTTGCATTATAGATGCTTTTTGCATCTTTGGTGATGTGGATCCCTAGGTATTTTATAGATTTCTTTTGCCAATTAAATTTAAAATTCAGTTTCAGTAGTTTCTCCGTATGTCTAGGGAGATTGATATTCAAAGCTTCGGATTTGGATTGGTTTATTTTGAACCCAGAGACCTTAGAAAATTTGTCTAGTAGGTCAAATAGGTTAGGTAATGAAGTGAGGGGTTTTGAAATGATTAGTAGGATATCGTCTGCGTACAGGGCCGCTTTATGTGATTGGGAATAAGCGTTTAACCCTGAGATGTCCGAATTATCTCTAATACGTGCCGCCAGGGGTTCTATACATAGGGCAAACAGGAGGGGAGATAATGGGCATCCCTGTCTTGTGCCACTTTGAATTTGTAATGAGAGTGAGGGGAAGCCCTGATGTATAACCCTGGCGGTTGGGCCTGAGTACAGCGACATAATCGCTCCACTCAACCGATCCCCAAAGCCAAATGCTGCTAGCGTCTCTTGAAGATATGGCCAGTCTATCCTATCAAAAGCTTTTTCTGCGTCCAGACTTAATAACATGGTTTGAGCATTATTTTTGTTTGCCAATTCAAGCAGATCAATAAATCGTCGGGTGTTATCCGCTGCCTGCCTCCCTTTGATGAAGCCGACCTGATCTGGATGTATTAGTCTGGGTAGGATTAGACTTAATCTGTTGGCCAACAATTTAGCATATATTTTTATATCGGTATTGATTAAGGAAATTGGCCTGTAGCTTTTACAATTCAGCGGATCCTTGCCAGGTTTTTGTATTAATGATATAGACGCCCGCAGCATATCCCCAGGAATTGGAGCTCCTGCTAATATAGCGTTGAACATGTGGAGCAGCCGTGGGGCAAGTATGTTGGAGAACTTCTTATAATATAGCCCCGAGGAACCATCTGGTCCTGGCGCTTTTGATGGTTTAAGTTCTTTAATGGCCTGTGACACTTCTTCTAATGTGAAGTCGGCGCCCAGAGCCTTTCTGTCCTGCTCTGTCAATCTCTCCAGTTTTGAGCTAGCTAAGAAATCTCTCAATGCTTTGCTCGTGTTGTTATTATGTGCCACTTTCTTTCCGTCATATAAGGAACCATAAAATGAACCGAATTCTTCTACTATCTTTTTGGGATTGGCTGTTTGTATGCCCGATTTTAAGCGTATAGCTTGGATGTTAAACTTAGATTGCCTATCTTTTAGCGCTCGAGCTAGCATCGTATCCGGCCTGTTAGCTTTTTCGTAAAACTTCCTCTTGGACCAACTTAGGGAATTATCTGCACTGGAAGTCAATAACATATTCAATTCTATTTTTGTATCTTTTAGATCCCTTGTTGTTTGTGGATCAGGGTTGGTTTTGTGGTTTGAGAGAAGAGAGTGTAGTTTGGTTTGGAGCGTTTTGATTTTGGAATCTCTTTCTCGTTTTCTCTTAGCTGTGATACTGATTAATATGCCCCTTAAGGTTGCTTTATGAGCCTCCCAAAGAATCATATGGGATTCCACAGAGCCTGTGTTTATCTCAAAAAATTGAGCTATTTCTTGATCTATAGCATCACAAATTTCAGGTATCTTAAGAATAGATTCGTTAAGTTTCCAGTTTGCACCTGGTCGATTGGCCCGGATATTGTTGCACCTTAGCTCTATTGGTGCATGGTCGGACCATGAAATATCATGGATCTCTGAATGAGTGACCATAGGAACCAGATGGCACGAGACAAAGAGGTAATCAATTCTACTATATGAGGTGTGTGGGTGGGAATAAAAAGTATAATCTCTGGTAGATGGGTGGAGCTCTCTCCATATATCCACTAACTGGGTATCTTTTAGGCCTTTGTGAAGGGTGAATTGCGCCTTTTTATTGTCAGAGACTCCTCCTCTATCTATCTAATGCCGTATGCGTTGTAATATTACAATCTCCTGCTACTATGATGCATCCTTTAGCTACTGAGTTTAGTATTTTGAAAAACTTTTCAAAGAAAATTGCATCTTGTATGCAGGGGGCGTATAGTGAGGCCAATGTGATAGGCTGTTCATGGATCGTTCCAATTAAAATAATAAAGCGGCCTTCAGCGTCTTTTTTAATTGTCTGGGCGATAAATGGGACTCTGTTACTGAACAGGATGGCTACTCCTCTTTTTTTGGCTGAGGCTGAGGCGGTGAAATATTGGGAGAAGCCCTTATCTAAGAATTTAGGTGGATTTTTGTTACTGAAGTGTGTCTCCTGTAGGACTATTAAAGCCTTTTACATTGTGAGATATTAATGTTAACGCCATGTGTTGTAGTAAAAGAGGTAACTAGTGTAACGACTCATATACTCACTTTTAGCTATATCACCGGTGAATCTATCTGTTGTGCTTGTAGTTCTCATGCCATATAGACCCGTCTGCAGGGCTCCGAATGTCCTTAGGAGGGGAGGGAAGGGGAAAGAGAGGGGATAGGGAGACAGAACAAGGGAAGAAACAAGAGGGATACCACAGGGAAGGGAAAAAAAAGTAAAAAGTGAACAAAAAACAAGAGCATACCACGGGAGCCCCCGAGGATAGCCCCTGCGCCCAGAAGGTAGGTCTTTTGGCTCCACCAAATGGGTGGGCCAAACTCCTGTATTGGAGACAGACATCTCTGGGTCTTGTGGTCGGTCCTCAACAATTGGGAGCCGAAAAAAGGAACACATGCGCGACGCCGGGGATACTCCCCCCGGCACAATTTCCATATATTTATTATCTTGTTAATTGCGACAGATAAAACTGGGTGTTATAAATGCCAAATAGAAATAGAAACCTTAAATTAAACAGGAACCATAGAACAGAGTATCGTTACAGCTGTAACTTTAGCTGTATGTAATAACAACTGTGTGACAATTAATAGACTGATCTAAATAACTTCTAAGAACTGCCTGACAAATGGGACAGGGAAGACATATGATATGATATGACAAACAAGACATATGATCTACAAGACAAATAAGGCATATGAGACAAATATACAGGGTATACAATATAGGTAGGGTGTTAACATTTCTGTGATTTAGATAAACGTGTCTAAATCCCTTACTATGTACAGAGAATTAAGTGTATTAGCTGTGAAACTGATCATCTAAAGTTTATATGAGACATAACAAAATTACGTATCCCTTGAGTAATGTTTGGGATGTAATAACTATATAAATATTACACATAAAACTGAAAGCCTCCAATTCCTGATAATATATCAGCTTAACCATCTGTCTTTTAACTAAACCTTCACTAACGTGGATATATTGATGGTAGGATTAGAACTGCTACTAATACTGGTAGAGGAAAATAGGAGATAATAGTATACAGTATATATAGCCCCTATATACATATACATATATGCCGTTCTCATCATGTAGTGCATAGTACAAAGCATATTAGTACAACGCATAGTATACATAGTCCCTATGGTACTTAATATATAGTATATACTGTGTATGATATATAGAACATAGTGCATAGCTTACAGTATAGGACAGTATATATAAAGCGCATAATACGCAATGCAATATATATTTCAGTATATCACATATATATCAACCATTGCACTATGTGTATAGTACATAACATATAGTATACAGAGTACACATAGTATTCATATACTCCCGAATCGCATATGTATATCATATGTATATCATATTATACAACCTTCACATATATATTACGACATATATACAGTATGTATATATAGTGCTCCTATAGTACATCTAAACACATGAACATACATGTATACAGATGCCTACAGATGCTTATAGGAACATATATACAACAGCACATATATATATAGTATACAGCACCTTGGCCATAGTGTACAGTGCATGTATGTATTTATTTATTGTTTGCTGGTTTGTGAGATTTTATTTTTATTTTCAGAGGTGTAAGGTGATTGGGAACGGGTCAAGTGTGGGACTAAAGGGATAATATGGGACACTAGATGGAACGAATTAAATGTTGTTTATTGTGTATTTTGTGAGTTTCCGGAGGTGTTGCACCTCAGGATGTGCAGCCTCCTGTGATGGGTCACATCCGTGCCAAAAATATGCGAACTCCAGGAAGTAAACAAGATCTCGCGAGAGGGAGGTGCCCGGCGATGACGTCAGATCCCTCGCGCGGGAAAAGCCATTCTGTTTCCCGCTCGGCTTGGAGAAGGATCGTGGGAAGATGGCTGCCGTTCTGAAGTTGTGGACGGAGCTGCTCCGCGATCCCGTCTCTCTCCCTTGGTCTTGGTAGGTCGTCTTCGTGTCAGATGGAGTGCGAGATATGTGTTTAAGTCTTAGAAGATTATGGGAGGTTTCAAATGGAACACAGCTGCTTGGGACGGACTCAGTCAGTGTCCGGAGTCACGGGTGCCTCTGCGCCATTCTTGGAACGGGTAGACCCAGCTTTGTTCCCGGTGGGAGCGGGTCCTTTCGAGTTGGTTGGCGGGGGGTGAGACGGACTTTGGGGAGATCTTGTAACGACGATTTTTGCTAGGAAGCCCTCCTCGTCTTCTGGACTCCTCAGAGTATGTGCCACGCCATTTTTAATGGAAAGTAAAGCGCAAGGGAATAACCATCTGTATTTAATGTTGTTATCTCTGAGTACTTTTGTGACGTGAGCCAGAGCCTTTCTTTTAGTCAGGGTAGCAGGGGCAAGGTCCTGGTAGACCTGGAGTTTGACTCCTTCAAACTCCAGAGATCTTGCTTCTCTGGCAATCCTGCACACCTCTTCTTTGGTGCGATAGTGATGAAAACGGGCCACAATATCTCTGGGGGGATCGCCTTTTTGAGGCTTCCTGCGTAAAGCCCTGTGGCACCTGTCCAAACGTATTTCAGATTCTGGTTTATCAGGGAAGAGATTTTCTAGCCAATTATTCGTGAAATCCTCTGGGTCCAGGACGCTTTCAGGGACCCCCCGCAGTCTAATATTACACCGTCTGTCATGGTTTTCTGCATCTTCCACCTTATCTTCTAACAGTCTAATCCGATCATTTAGTGTGGTAACTTGATCTTGTGCTTGCGATATGGCAGCGGTTGTTTCTTCCGTGGTTGTTTCTAGGGTGGCAGTTTGCTCACCCAGTGCATCTACATCCTTCCTGATGGCCCAAAGTTCTGTTTTAAAGAATTTTTGCATTTTGGAGCAAAACTCTTTTAAATCTCTGCGTCGGACCATCTCTTCATCTCTGTCCTCCTCAGCAGTTGGATCGATTTCGGGATCCATTTTATTTGAGCGCGCGGGAGATTCCGGCTTGTCCGGTGGGGTCACCCCCTTTCTCTTGAAGTATGTGGAGACCGGCTGGCTCCTGGTCCGCGCTGCCTTGCTGGATGCCATATATGGGTGTTTATATTTATTTTGCTGTGTAATATGCCGTTAAATTTTCGTTTCTGCCGCTTTTATTTAAATTACATGTGCCGGTGGGAGCGGAGCTCAAGAGTTAGTACTCCATTCTCCTCCTCGTCGCGCATGCGCCTCTCGGGGTGCTATCTTTTGACGTGGACTAGGATGCGTATTGATATTTGAAGGTACTGTATAGTAATGCACAAAGTCACATGCTGTAGCACCGTAGTAATGTATTCTGTACCATAATGTAAATATTTTAATAATTTTTTCGTCTCTTGATCCAGAGATGATGGATAAAGTATTCTTCTAAGAGCAAATTGTATTGTATTGTATGTCTTTATTTATATAGCGCCATTAATGTACATAGCGCTTCACAGTAGTAATACATGTGGTAATCAAATAAATAACAGATAATATAAATAACAGATCATGGGAATAAGTGCTTTAGACATAAAAGTAACATTAAGGAAGAGGAGTCCCTGTCCCGAGGAGCTTACAGTCTAATTGGTAGGTATGGAGAACGTACAGAGACAGTAGGAGGGAGTTCTGGTAAGTGCGTCTGCAGGGGGCCAAGCTTTATGTATCATGTGTTCAGAATATCCACAGTGCTATTCATATGCTTCTTTAAGCAAGTGTGTCTTAAGGTGGGTCTTAAAGGTGGATAGAGAGGGTGCTAGTGGGTACTGAGGGGAAGGGCATTCCAGAGGTGTGGGGCAGTCAGTGAAAAAGGTTTAAGGTGGGAGAGGGCTTTAGATACAAAGGGGGTAGAAAGAAGACATCCTTGAGAAGAACGCCAGAGTCTGGATGGTGCATAACGAGAAATTAGGGCTGAGATGTAAGGAGGGGCAGAAGAATGTAAAGCTTTAAAAGTGAGGAGAAGAATGGAGTGGGAGATGCGGGATTTGATCGGAAGCCAGGAGAGGGATTTCATGAGGGGAGATGCTGAGACAGATCTAGGAAAGAGTAGAGTGATTCTGGCAGCAGCATTTAGGATAGATTGTAGGGGAGACAGGTGAGAGGCAGGAAGGCCAGACAGCAGGAGGTTACAGTAATCAAGACGGGAGAAACTGAGGGCCTTAGTCAGCGTTTTAGCAGTCGCGCAACAGAGGAAAGGGCGTATCTTTGTTATATTGCGGAGGAAAAAGCGACAAGTTTTAGAAATGTTTTGAATGTGAGGGGCGAATGTGAGAGAGGAGTTGAGTGTGACCCCTAGGCAGCGTGCTTGGGCTCCTGGGTAAATTATCGTAGTTCCAACAGTAATGTGGAAAGAGGTAGTAGGGCCAGGTTTGGGAAGAAGTATGAGGAGCTCTGTTTTAGCCATGTTGAGTTTAAGGCGGCGGAGGGCCATTGTTAAATACATTATGCATGATTTCCCATCTGGTTGTCACTGGTTCTTCCAGGACACTGACCCGAAACATACCGCCTCGTCTGACTATATTCTTGCTAGTGGGATCAACTGGGATAAAATGCCACAAGAGTAAGTGCTCCAGTGTACAGTAACTGTTTCTCATTGTTTGAAACTGTTTTGATATTTTCAAGTAATTTCTCATTTTATTTTCCTTACCATTCCAGATCACCAGATGTGAACCCCATGGAACTGGGGTGGCATGCACTGAAGGATTATCTAAGAAAGGTTGTAAAAATGGCCAATAAAGAGGGACTAGTAAATGGAATAATGAGTTTCTGGAGAGACATCTACACTATACAAAAATGCAACAACTACATTAATAATTATCAGTGATTTGCCCGTTATCTTAGAGCATCGTGGGTATGCAACCGGCATGTAGTAAGGTGCAGTACAGGTAAGTAGAGTACAGGTAAGTATGGTACTAACAGGAAGCACTGTAAATGTTAGCCTTACAGTACTCTAAAGTTATCATTTCATGCCTGTGCTTATTCTCCCCGTTTTATATTTTATATTCAGTATGTATTTATATTCGACATCTGTATTACCTAGTATTACAGGTACAGTAACTAAAAGTTTATTCGTTTTGTGTGGATGTCAATACAGTTAATCAGTCAAGGCCTTTAATACACTAATCCTGCAGCCATTTTTAATTTATTTTCTTTCACAGTAGAGGCAGCACTCCTGTAAGAGGGGGGGGGGAATTTGCAATCTTATTGTCTTGTTTGCATACTAACAGTCAATAGTTTGGCCTAATACCCCTCTCTTTACACCCAGGGATTCAGCTAACCCCCATGGAAATATAAGCCCCATAAAATATGCATACAGCACTGTAGCCATCGTCAGCTAGTGTGTGTGGAATATTTCTGTAAACAGTATGAAAAGCAGACCAAACCTATCAAAAGTTGAGAATGTTGGTATTGAATAGTAAAGTCGAAAACCCCCTTCTAATTCAGCATAATTACACATGCCAAGTCTAATTATACAACATCACTGAGAAATAAAAATGTGATGATTTAGAAATGTAGCATGTATTTCAATATAAAAACTATTTATCACATAAGGTTTTGTTTAAACCCCACAATAATTCTCTCCTTCTCGAGAAAGGAAAAAATATTCCTATTTTTTTTTCGGACTTCAATGTCCTCGAGTACTGTATTGCCAGCGAAGGCTTTCAACACTAATTCCCCAGGAACTTTTTGCCATGTAATCAGGCAACGCAATTTCTCAGCCAACCGCTAAAGCATGCAATTTTCTGAGTCTTTCTGTGTGAAGGTGTTGATAGTGAGTCGAATGCCTTTTTTTGGCTTTTTTGAGGGGGGGGGGCAGGAGGGGAGGTGCAATTCAGTTGGTCTGTCTTAGTCTACTGCAGGGATGAGTGTGAAGGATTAGAAAAAAATAGTTTGAACTGTTTGAAAATGTAATAAAAGTTATCACTACAGTGCCAGAGACCTTGTGTGTTTGTGGAATATTTCTGTAAACAGTATGAACAGCAGACCAAGCAAAAGTTGAGAATGTTGGTATTGAATAGCAAGCCCTCACCCCCCAAAAAAATATTAATATTTTTTTTCCCCCAGAGATTTTTAGCTGGCATAAACTACAAATGCAAAATCTAACTATATAGCAATATGCAACATCACTTTTCAGAGTCCCATTATTTGTGAAGGCATTATACACAACAATAACACAGAAGTTGAATAAAAGCATGAAACATTTCAGTGCGAAATTGTATTTAAGGTTATGACATAAATCTATCAATCGCATGCAGTACATTACTGTATGTGTTGTCCCCAAATAAAACGGGAAACATTTTTAAAACCGTGAAGGTGGTAATATATATATATATATATATATATATATATATATAAAACTCAAACGATGTTTGTCTGTGGGTTTGTGCGCGCTCTCATTTTCTGTCATTGGCTCTCATTGCCTGATTGCGGTAGGCCTTGGCTCTCATTGGTTCTCGCGGTCTCTGAGTGCAAGGCAGGGTGACGTTATTATATACATAGTGATTCTCCAGCGGCGGAGAGGAGGAGAGCTGCTGTTTCTGAACTCTGCATGTAAACTATGGGGGGAGGAGAGGCTGCTTCTTTTGCTGTAAACGTTACTTGCATGAGTCTGTGAGTGACAGTGTGTGTCAGTGTGTGTCAGTGTGTGTGTGTCAGTGTGTCAGAGTGTGTGTGTCAGTGTGTCAGAGTGTGTGTGTGTGTGTGTGTGTGTGTGTGTGTGTGTGTGTGTGTGTGTGTGTGTGTGTGTGTGTGTGTGTGTGTGTGTGTGTGTGTCAGAGTGTGTGTGTGTGTGTGTGTGTGTGTGTGTGTGTGTGTGTGTGTGTGTGTGTGTGTGTGTGTGTGTGTGTGTGTGTGTGTGTGTGTGTGTGTGTGTGTGTGTGTGTGTGTGTGTGTGACTGTGTGTGTGTGTGTGTGTGTCACTGTGTGTGTGACTGTGTGTGTGTGTGAATGTGTGTGTGTGTGTGTGTGTGTGCATGTGTGTGTGACTGTGTGTGTGTGTGTGTGTGTGTGTGTGTGTGTGTGTGTGTGTGTGTGTGTGTGTGTGTGTGTGTGTGTGTGTGTGTGTGTGTGTGTGTGTGTGTGTGTGTGTGTGTGTGTGTGTGACAGTGTATGTGTGTGACAGTGTATGTGTGTGACAGTGTATGTGTGTGACAGTGTATGTGTGAGACTGTGAGAGAGAGAGTGTGAGAGAGAGTGTGAGAGAGAGTGTGAGAGAGAGTGTGAGAGAGAGTGTGAGAGAGAGAGTGTGTGAGAGAGAGTGCATGAGAGAGAGTGCGTGAGAGAAAGTGTGTGAGAGAGAGAGAGCGTGTGAGTGTGTGTGTGTGTGAGAGTGTGTGTGTGAGAGAGTGTGTGGGGGAATGGAGCTGTGAAGGAGGGAACGGAGTTGTGAAGGGGGGGACGAAGGTATGAACAGGGGGGCCACAGCTGTGAACATGGGGGGTGGAACGGAGCTGTGAAAGGGGGGGCACAGAGTTGTGACATGGGGGGGGGGGCGACCAGAGCTGTGAATGGAGGGGTGGCCGCATTCATGTGCAGGGGGGGTGCTGGATTTCTGTGAATGGGGGAGAAATAGAGAGGGGGGAGAGAGGGGAAGTGGGAGAGAGAGAGGTGAATGGGGGGAGAGAGAGGGGGGAGCAGAGAGAGACAGGGGGAGCGGAGAGAGACAGAGGGAGCAGAGAGAGAGAAGGGTGCGGAGACAGAGGGGGAGTGGAAAAATTACATCCCAGGCAACGCCAGGTATATCAGCTAGTACTGTATAAAAGTAAAAGAGGCAAAGTATTGAAAAAAAAGGAATTTCAGAGTTCCATCGAACTTCTTCCTTATCATCTTTTGACTGTCGATTTCAAACTTTCATTTCAGAAGGGAAAAAAATTATGCTTTAGGTAATGTATAGAGCTAGTGTGCATGCATCAACTCACGCTCTACTGCACATGTGTACAAGCATTGACGGGCTATGGCAGGCATAAAGGACACGTTTCTATATAGATACTGTATACAGTAGTAGTGTATGCGTGTCATTATGAATTAAAGTTACTACTGTATAGTATATTATATTTACCTTCATTATATACTTTGCCAACCGGGTGGAGATTAGTCAATATCAGGGGTGTTTTGTGCATAACAGCTGGGATCACTCATGTAATCAGCATTAAAGTTGATCACAACTTTTCTCCTTTTGAAGTTGCCATAATCAAACATATCGGCAAAAGCTAGGAGCACTGACAAATAACCTCTGGTACTTCCAGGAGGTGGGACTGTGCAAAAAAGCAATCATTCATAGTTAATGTTTGCCTTATCGAATTATTCCACCCACAATGGTTCTGTGAAAGTTTGAAGAAATTATATTTGGCAATGATAAACCCATATAACTCTACTAAAGACCCTTCTTATCTGTTCCAGCATTAAAGACTCCAAAAGACTGTTCATGGTCCCAAGGCTCAACAGAGTATCCGGACGTTCCTCCTTCTCCTACCGTGCACCCCAAAACTGGAACAACCTCACATCCACCACCAGTTTAAGTTCTTTCAAATCTAAGGCTGTCTCACATTTTAACCTGGTCTGTAACTGTTTCATACGCTCATAATATATATTTTCTTTAACAGTGCATGCAATGTCTTGTATATAATGTATACCCTGTTCATTTATGTAACTGTACTTGTAACCATGTATTATTTGTTTTACTCTGTGCCCAGGACATACTTGAAAACGAGAGGTAACTCTCAATGTATTACTTTCTGGTAAAAATATTTTATAAATAAAATAAATAAATTGCAGAAAATATTAAATATGCGTAACTGCAGTCTGGTCTGTTATAAGGACTTGACATGATGCACTGTTCATTGTATGTCCATTCAGCAATTGTATAGCAATGTAAAATAATGTCCACAATATTCTATTTTGATAAAAAAAAATTATAACTCAAATGTTATTGAAATGTATTATCATACAGCAAAATATACTTTCGTCTTCATCTTAGGCAACAGTGTTATACAGAAAAAGATATATTTAACAAAGAATAATTGAAAAAAAAAACACAAAAGAAGAATTGGAACATACAGTAATACGGAAGGGGGGAAAAGGGGGAGGCGAGTCCATCCATCCTCCTCTCAATTCTCTCCTTGTTCCTCTTCTGAGCCATGGTTTTCAATTTCCGTAGCTCTAGGCAGTTCCTCCCACGTGGCCTGATCTTTTGCTCTCTAATCTACTCCTTTCTCTAGGTCTCAATGGTCTATCTCCTGTCCCCATTGAGTCAGCGGAGAACGTGTTTCTGAGACTATCATAGCTAAATTGTAGTACCGTTCACTCCTGGAATGTCTTTTTGTGCTAGTCACATAATCCATACTTTTAGAAATTTTATGCCAGTATCATTAACCAAACTCATTAATTTTTCCATCTGGCATACAAATCAAATTCTGTTTCTGATTGAAGCAATAGTTGGGATTTCAGTCTGTTTCCATAGTGCTGCGATCTCGCACCTGGTCGCTGTTGCGAAATGCCCCACTAATTTACTTTCTGTTCTGGAAAGCCCCTCAGCCAGCCTTTTCAGGAGGAACAGCAAGGGGTCCAATGGGATTCTGAGGCCTAATATCCTCTATAACTAATCTTTGATTTGCTCCAAAATGGGCAGCACCCAAGGGCAGGACCACAGCATATGTAAGAGATCCGCCTCCCCTCCACATTGCTTTGGATGCAATGGAGAGTAGCCTGGTTAGAACTTTATACGCGTTCTCCCTTAATGTCATACAGATTGAGCTTTTAGCCGCGGCCATAAATATATCCGCCCAATCTTCTTCCTATAAGGTTTCCCCCAGATCCTGTTCCCATTGTGCTATGTAACTCAATTTCCTTGATATGCCACCCCTGAACAGACTACCTCTCCATATAGCTGATATATAAGTTCCTTTTTTTCTGTTTTCAACATACAGAGTTTTTAAAAGTTTGTCAATTGGGGACTGGGCGCAAATTTGTTATAAAATGCTCTAATCTGGAGGTATCTTAAAAAATTCTGTATGTGGGATGCCTTTTTCAGACTTAATTTGTTCAAATATTTTTGATGTTTTTTTAATGTAAAACGCCTACATTTGATAACGTCTTCAGTGACCAAGGTCAATTAACAATGGATCACTGTAATGGACACTGTTTTATCTGTTCTTTAAACACCTGCACAATGACTACCCACTACCCAATGTACAGTACTGTATAGTCTATGCAAAGAGATTAACTTTTGCCATCTGGCGGATACACGCAGAACTGCAACCAGACAAATCAGAATCCAGGTGATCAGCTACGGTAAACAAAAGTGTGATTGGCAGACTTCACGGAAAGATGATTGAGTCATGCTGCGAGGAATACAGCAGACGTCACAGATTGGTAAGAGAAATGGTCGTATAACGGCCGCTGCATATGTATAACATCTTAAAATTGCAGTAATAAGACATGTTCTTTTTTTGTTTGCGTGGTGCGATTTAATTGAGTTTGATGTATCCAACCCTTATTGTCATAAAATGAGCACATACTGTAAATAAAGCTATGTTCGCTTTTTTGAGCAGCACAGTGAAACAAATATACTGTAGGCAACTTCAACAGCATGGCATTTGACATTCTTAATTGCTGCTTTATACAGTGGACTCCGGCTGCCAGGTGCAAATATTGATTTTAACATATCTTTCCAATTTATTTTAAAAGCATTTTTTTTTAATAATATTTTTTGCAAAGTCATTTTCTTGGAAATATAAATGATCAGTTTACAGTAGTAATGAAATATCTAAACTTCCTGTAAATATATTATTTAATATTACATGATTAAAAATCATCAGTTTGCACAAAAAAACATGATCTACAGCTTATACTGTACTTAGTTTATAACTAAGTTCTTCCAAAAAAGCTTTGAAAAAAGTATTACTTTGTAATAATTTTATTGAATGGTACCTTCAATTACAAATGTGCAGTCCTCTAAATGAGACAGAAAATAAATAATTCTATATCATAAAATAACATTTAACTAGATTTAAAACTGCAGAGCTCTGTAATTTAAATTTAGAGCTGAAAAATAAACATGCTGCCAACAGTACAAAAGAAAGTACTTGAAATGAGCGTTTTAAATCACTAGTGGCGTGACAAGCAAGGATTTACAAATATAACACAACGGCATAAATTTCTCTAGAGACAGATGACATTTTCAGATTGTGAGTCAGCAGAAAAGTTATACGTGTCTGTTCCTTTAGGGATATTTTGAATCCTGACATAGTTGGGGGGTCTAGAATGGCACATGTAATGTTCTCAATTGCATGTCTATGCTCAGTATCTTATCTTCAGCTATGACAGTAGGGAACATGGAATATATATATATCTCAAGGGACATTAAAGCAAGGGGTTACAATGTCCTTTGTGCAAGTGGTCTGGTTATACATGGCATGGAGTTCTGGAGTTGAACTGGAGTTCTGGAGTTGACGGAGTTGGACAAGCGGACATCTTCTTTTTTTTATTTTAGAGCACCACCATTTACTGTATATGTTACTGTTTTAATGCCTCACATGATGCTCTTTACCCCTTTCCTTAACTTTATTTTCACTGCCCAGCCCTCACCCTTCTCTCAACACTAACTTAGCACTTCTACCAATACGGTTCTTCCTCTACTATTCTTTCTGTTTGTGCCAGTCTCCCCTTTTCCACTTGTAACCTCACTTCTTACTACACTTTTCTTTCCGTCATCGTCACTATTCCTCTAACTCCATTCATACAGTAAGTCTCCATCTCTCCTTCCTTCTCCATTTCTCTGTTGAAATTAACTATTTTCCTAGTAGCACCCTCTTGTCCTCCTTGTGGTGTAAACCCCTCTATCCTCATATCCATACCCAGTATTCTTCCTTCCTTTCTCCCTTTCTTCAGTGCCCTTTGGAATGCCTTCTCCCTTTCTAAGAAGTTCCTGTCTATACAGTACATTCCTTTTTTTCCCCTCACACTCACAGCTCCTATTTGCTATTAATGAGACTTGGCTCACTCAGTCAGACTCTTCACTGGAAGCTACCTTCTCATAGCGACCTTTCATTCTCCCACACTCCTCACCCTGATGGCAGGGATGGAGTCATGAGGCTTCTCCTCTCCATAATCTGCCATTACCTAACCCTTCCCATACCTCTCTCGCTTTCTTTTCCTTCATTTGAGACTCACACTGTCCTAGTTTTCTCTCTCCCTCTCTAGATGTCTATCATCTATTGCTGACTTAAATCTACTGATACCCCTTCTGTTTTCCCCTTCTGTCTTTCTCTCAGACTGAATCCTATCTCTTTCATTCTTGCCTCTGGCTCCCATTCTGCCCTCCTTGGTTACTTCAACTGCTATATTGATGACCCATCTCTCCCTTGGGCTTTCCACTTTCTCTCTGTGTCCCCTTTTTTGGTCTTCACCAATCAACTACAGGCAGCACCCACAAAGATACTTACCATCTGGACCTGTTTTTCCACAAATAACTGTTCTCTTGATCTATTTCTCCCTTTCCTTTCTCTGACCATCACCTCATCTCATTTAGTCTCTCCCAGTTCCCCTCCATCTACCCCTA
Organism: Ascaphus truei; assembly: GCF_040206685.1. Lineage (NCBI taxonomy): Eukaryota > Metazoa > Chordata > Amphibia > Anura > Ascaphidae > Ascaphus > Ascaphus truei. The sequence goes on from NC_134483.1 coordinate 38,618,954, forward strand.
ATTTCTGCAGAGACCAGCGTTCCATTACTTTACCAGCTCTTGACTCCCCTTTTCCCTTTCTTGTGTCTGCTTCTCTAAAACTCCCGACAACCTGGTCATAAATTACAACTCTTCCCTATTCTCCCACTCTTGAGCTATGTGCCCCTATTTTTCTCTGCCCTTCTAACCCCAGACCTTGACTAAACTGTCATGCATGCAGCTCCGCACCTGCCATCGCTCCTCTGAACGCCTCTGGATGAAATCTTATACACTGGCTGACAAGGGGAGGGGGTTAACCTTTGGTACTAAACCAGGGTTCATTTTGAAATACCCCTCTACAAATATTGATGCACATCATAATCTGGGCATTTTATTATACACCAAACTGCTTATCCATCCTTCCTAATTTTTAGTATGAGCACTATTTTTCGTCATTACATTTTTGTCATTTTATTTTTAGTCGATAGTGTTAGCCTTTTTTTTTAGTGTGTAAATAAAAGCTATGTTTCATATAGTTCAAGGATGTGCTCCATTAGTGCATTCTTTATTAGAGGATGCAGTTATTTCTTCCAATAACGCTCTAATTCTATTGTTGTATTGCTTTTAATGCACAGGTAGCAACCCTTTACCATGGTCTAGTGGCAAACTGTCACATCAGCACACTCTAATTACAAATGTATATGTCTCATATTTACCTGTTGAGCGTGGTTATTCTCCACTATTCTATATAGAAAACCATGAATTTAAAAAAATCACTACTTTAAAGATACTTAAAAATAAAAAATAAATGTTAACCATAAAGCCATTGATGGTCACTGTGGCTACCTAGGCCCTCACAATGGCATCCTAGATAGTCCTATGAGCCAAAAGTGGCTAATAGTGCTTTTGGAAATTGAAAAGCATTACAAGATTCGTTATTAAATAAACACATTTAAAAAAACAATCACATCATAAAACATTGCCTTTAAATCAATTGATTGTCACTGTGGCTACCTTTACGCTCAATGGGGGCATAAATTACCATTCTGGCTATCCATATTGACAATTAGAAAAAATTGGATTACTTACCCCAGCTAGGATGAAGGCACTCCAACCCACTTCAAACACCATATGTGACGGAGCAGGGTGTAGGCGTGGTCAGAGAAACACATACACAAAGATCTTGTGCTTAAACAAGCCCTCAGCAGGGTTTATTTACAACACAAAGCAACATAAAGTATCAGGTACTGTCCCTTTAAGACAAAACAAAGCATAAAATCAAAGCCTACTCCATTTTGGAGACTTACTAGACTGACCAGTCCCTAACTATCTGACAGGCTGGATAGGCCAGTTCCCAGTCCCAAAAACATATAACAATTTATCAGGGAGCAATATATATGAAAGTCTTATCTGACTGTGTTGGTCCGGCGTCTCCGGTTTCTCCAGATGCAGGCGTTGCAGTCCTGCTGCTCCCAGGAAGTCTCTTGCCCTATTTCTGTGCAGGCTTCGCTGCTGTGTGGGGCTTTGAGTTCCCCACTTTTCCCAAGCAAATCCCTCTGATTAACAAGCCTGGATCCCTGCAGGCTGGAGCTCCGTTATAGCTGGGTGTAAATCCCAGCTGGGTCACAGGCGATCCTCTTTGACCCTCCTCTCCTGCAGACCAGGAACTGGAAGTCTAACAGAGCCTGCAACAGGGACAGTAACAGGTGTTCACTTCCTGTCTTTTAAACCCTGTTTAATCAGGAGTTCCTTCCATACACCTCCTAACTCAGGTAGGAAACCTGATACCAGTGTAGTTTCCTACCTTGTAAAGGGAGTGAACTCCTTCACTCCCGTACATGCATTTATCAAGCTCTTTTGACATTTGTTTTTTCTCTCCCTAAAAACAATCAGTACGATATATGGCAAAGTAATTAAGACACTGCTTGCCAACTAAAGATGCACAAAATATTTGTAATGTACATGTAGCCCCCTGTAAGTAAGAACGGGCTACTTATCCTTCTCCTACTGGAGTAAGCCCTGGTAAGGGCAGGCGCCAGTAGTGATCATGGGTTTTCCCCCTTCAAGCCCTGCCTGGAGTGATAGAGGAGGGGCCCCCTGATTCTGTGCAGGCCTAGACAGAGGGGAGGTCCTGCTGACATCATGAGGGGCGGGGCTGAAGTCTATTTAGTGGGCTGTCCTGTGTGTGTGGTGTGTCAGTTGGTTGAGGAGTTCTGAAAGCTGCCTGGTTGGAGTGGAGTGTCTGGCTGGAGCGTCAGAGTTTGGAGAGCAGTGTGTCTGTTCTCTGCAGTGGAAGAACCGTCAGCCTGAGAGTGCTGAGAGAGAGATGACCCTGTGAAGGTTGAGCGTTCAACCAGTCAGTCTGTGGAGTGATATCCTGTGAGCTAGGAGTGCCATGCTGGTCTGAAGCGGAGTAGGGTCCAGCAGAGCTATGCATGAACTGAAAGACCACATGTAGAGTGAGAACGGTGCTTGGAAGAGACCTCAAAGCCCCTCTGAGTAGAGCGGACAGGACTATAGAGGTGGACCAATGCCCCTCACCCTGTTTAGGAGGTGAGGGGAAGGATATCTAGCCTCACTCCTAGGGCCTACCCTGTAGAGTGGAGGCAGGGGTATTGAGGCCCCATCCAGACCATCCTGCAGGGATACAGTCTGGAGGAGAAGGAGAGGAGAGAAGGAGGGATTACAATTGGGAGCCCTGCTGAAGTGTATGAACTGCTGTGCACTACCTCAAAGTGTTACCAAAGAATAAAGACATTGCTGCTGTTTACCTATGACTGTGTGTGAGTTCTGGAGAATTCACCCTGGGACCAGGGTTCTTTCTCTGTAAGGGTCCTACCCCACATCCCTGGGGATTATAGAGAATGGAGGCACTGCACCGTTGCTAAAGAATGAAGGTGATTACCCCAGACGCCTGGCCCTGTTATCCCCCACACCAACGCGGGAGACTCAGGCCCTCCTGTTCCAAGCAGGTATGCACCACCATACACATGTAGCCAGCCCTCAATACACCTAGAGGCACGATCTGTGTCTGGGGGGGGGGGGGGGTGGAACATGGGTTACATACAGTATATTAAAAAATCTGACAGTCATGTATATTTATACCCATCTTTTTATTTTATTAAGCCATTTAATAATCATACAGAAGAGCACGGTGTGTCTACTAATTCTTCCTTCTCTGTGCAGTACTGTACATTTCAATTCCCTGATCTTGAACTTTCATAGGGCAAGTATAAAACAGTATCAAAAAAACTCTACACACACCAAAAAAATAATTTTTTTACAGAATTAAAACCAGGGCTGTAATAAAAGCCAAGTCTCACTCCCATTGGCCAATACAAAACTGCAAAGTCATCAGCCCATGACATTACAGCTTTTTATTGGACGACCACGGCAGCCACCTTTGATTTTATTTTTAATTTACCATCATTAAAAAAAAAAGGTAAATTCTGAGGAACTGGGGAGTCCCCTAATCTAGGAACAGCATAATTCAGTTCTGGGAGACCTTAAGGTTTCTATTCTGTAACAACAAGAAAGTCCAAGAATGGGGTGGTTGCTGCATACTGTAAATGTCATGTCAACACATGGTAGAATGAGAGTCAAAGAAAGTCACGGTCATCCCTTCACCAGCTTGCAATATTGTGCTGTTCCTTTTCCCCACTTTGCTTTTATCGACACTATACAGTATTAGCATTTTTTCATTCGTAGCCTCAAATACAAAAACGCAAATTTAAAAATCTTTTTTTAAGGAACGTAGAATCTTATTTGTAAAAAGCTGTGGGCAGCTTCCCACCAGCTTGTGTTTCTTTCCCACAGCTGTTCTCAACCCCAGACACGTATCCCCTGCAATGGGTGACCTTTTGTCGGTGTGCAAATAAGCAGAAATGGGTACAGTAATCTGGGATACAGCTTTAAGTCTTACAGTATATTGACAATACTCAATATTCATACAGTACAGTCCCAGGGTGGAAAAATATATATATATTCATTAAAGGATAATTACTTGTTATTGCAAATTTAAAACATCCCTAAAGGTACTGCAAAAAAAATCAAACAGAAATCAGTCCTTCTCAAATCAAATACAATAAAAAAAAACAATAAGAGTCCATTGGCACAAAATGAAAAAGAAGAGAGAAAAGTGTTCAAAAAAATACTTTAGTATGTTAGTAATAATGTGTTATTCAGAATAAAAAACGGGGAGATATACAGTGCACTCATAATCTAAGGACTACAATAGAAGCGTGTCACAGGGTTAGTAGATCTTCTTATATGATCTTATGTATACATTTTTATTCAATCTCACTTATAACATGATGTGGCTGAGGTAGGGTGGCTCCCAGTCATCCTACTGTTAGAGTCCTGTCCTGAGTTTACCAGCATTAACTGAGACTACCATATGATACTCCATCCCCAGGATGTCACCTCCGAATGTCCCACACGTTTCGAGGATCACGTGATGTCCTTTTCTTCAGGAGTAGAGGACATCATATGATCCACAAAACATATTTACCAGAGTTAGATGCAGAGAAGGGGCCGCTCCGGTGGAGATCTGAAAAACAGCTTGCGACATTTGGAAGTGACGTCACCATTGAGATGGAGGAGCTATGCGATATCCCCGGTAAATGCCGACAGCACTTCTGCAAAAGTAGGGAGCCACAGAGCCACGTGATCTTCATGTTATATTTGGCTTCCGATTAAATCACGTATCTCACACTCAATTCTCCTGCTCACTTTTAAAGCTTTACATTCTTCTGCCCCTCCTTACATCTCAGCCCTAATTTCTCGCTATGCACCGTCCCGACTCTTGCGTTCTTCTCAAGGATGTTTTCTTTCTACCCCCTTTGTAGCTAAAGCTCTCTCCCGCCTTAAACCTTTCTCACTTTCTGCCCCACACCTCTGGAATGCCCTTCCCCTCAATACCGGACTAACCCCCTCGCTATCCACCTTTAAGACCCCCCTTAAGACACATCTGCTTAAAGAAGCATATGAATAGCACTGGATAATCATGGACACATGATACATAAAGCTTGGCCCCCTGCAGACGCACTTACTAGAATTCCCTCCTACTGTCTCTGTACGTTCCCCCTACCTACCAATTAGATTGTAAGCTCCTCGGAGCAGGGACTCCTTCCTTAATGTTACTTTTACAGTATGTCTGAAGCACTTATTCCCATGATCTGTTATTTATATTATTTGTTATTTATATGATATGTATTATTACTGTGAAGCACTATATACATTTATGGCGCTATATAAATAAAGACATACAATACAATAAAATATTTACTGTATTATAGAGATGTAGCGCTATGGTTGGTCGCATGGCTGCAGAGAATATGCTGGTGCACAGTGTGCAATGCCTTGACAGTCCACGGCGCATAGAAGACAGTAATGGTCCATCGTGTGTGTGGATGCAGGAGAAAGTAAAAATGGCGGAGATACTGGCACCCCATAATGGAAGAAAAACACAGTACAAGTGCGCAACTATAATGAATAAACCGAGTGAATTGAAATAAAGTGCATTAACCACTTAATACCCAAGTGAGTATAAGTAACTAGGTTACCAATAAGGAGCGTCTGCTGCTGTGATAGGGTGGTCCAAGACCCTGAATCTAGACAAAACAAAACACAAAGCAGCGCACAACGCTCATGGTGAAGTAAGAATGAACAATTTATATTAAAAAGTAATTCAAGGTTCTGCGTACATCAGATAAAGGTAAAACAGGCATGTAACTGTAACTATGACAGTTGTTACCACTCAGGTATCAGAACACAGGAGAAGGCTGCAGCGGATCACCTAATGTCAGGAATCTGCAGTCATATCAGGCTGTGCTTTCATCTGCTAGGCTCTTTAGAAGCGGAGGGTTCCCTTTAGGGTTCCACGTAATCCAGGTAGATAAGTCCCAAGCTCCGTTTAGGAGTAGCTGGTAGAGGGACAGTCTCACCGATCAGGGTCAGCTCAACCAGCAAAGTGATAGAATACTAAGGGTACTAGTAGATCAATAAATGTATAATTCCAACTAGTTTCGTAGCAACTATAAAGGCCACTTTCCCTGATGAAGTCTGAACTGGGTTGGAGACAAGTGGCACAAGATTAGTTGCCTCGCAGCTGGGGAGCGGTGCACGACGTCACGTGAGCGCACCGCGCTCGAGAGAAGCGAGGCACATCCGAGGGGGCGGAGCTAAGCTCCGTAGCAGCACTAGAAGAGCTGCGTGTGCGCGCGCGCTCTGTAAGCAGAGCGGGGGTGCGCACACGCGCTGGTGCCAGAGCGGAGGTCTGTGCAGAGACAGGTAAGGAGGAAACACGTCGCAAAGGACGTCCCGATTCCTTACACATACTACACTATATTTTGTATTTATGTTTATTTTTTCTTTTTCTCTCTTTTTTTAAATTTATTTTTATTTTGCGCCTTTTATGGACTCATATAAACTTTGATTTTATAGGTGAACCTATACCTTGGGGGTATGGGGGGGTCAGAGTTAAGCTGCAAGGAAGGAGTTACAGTATTCATGTTATTTTATATTATTATATAGCCTGACACCTCATTAACACTTTGTGGACTCATTGGGATTTTATGTTTAAACATTACCGCCATTTATTTTATTGCCTTTTTATGTATGATTGGCTTTACGTCTGAGGATTTTAAGTGCCATTTTATTTAGATATACAAAAAACAATGATCCCTCCTAAATAGCAGACTTTACAATGGCACTGCAGCAATGATCAGCAGAGCATCACTGTGAATAAAATGTGTCATTCTTGCGAGCACTACTGCATCACTTTTTATGTTTAATGATTGCAACCGACATATAGTAAATTTGATGCATGATGTTGTGGCTTGTTTGTTCAATCCCATATCGCTGACAGACACAATTTCCAGATTTTCTATGTTTTTTTTAAAAATATAATTATTTCTAATCTCAACCACCCAAGATATAGGTTTGTTAGGGTAAGTCAATTTAGCATAAACCTAGTATAAATCAGCTTTATACACTGTAAGTCAAGGTTGGTGTTTGCGACTTGTTTATTGCAGTAAAAATCTGAAATATGTGATACACTGACCCATGCTTCAGAATCATATAGATATGAAAAACCAAACTTTTCTACTTTATAGGATACATAGTCTCAAAGACTTAGTAGCGACCACATAATATAATAATGGGCTGAAATGTAAAGACAATGCAGCACTTTTGAAGGATCCAAACAACACAAAATTGACAAGTGTCAGAATCACATAATGAACTGTAACAACACTATTGATGTAATAAGTAACACATAGAAAGAATAGGTCACTATAACCTAATAACGTTAAACAATATTATAGCCACAAACAATACTGCATGTGAACAAAAATTTACATTTATATCATTTGACAGTATGAATGAATATAACTCTCTACTAAATCTAGTCTTGAGATAACAACTACTGTAATTGGAATCAGATAATGTTGATTGGTCTTTGACAAAGGGCTGAAACGCGTCAGAGGATCCGTTAGTACACTGTGCCAATAAAGTTTTTTTCAAGTCACTCCATCAGCCTTCTTTCGTCCTTCTACTTCGGCTGTGCTGCATCCACACCTCCTGTGGGAGGATTTTCTACGGTCTTGTAAGAGACTATAAAATCAAACTCTGCAAGTCTTGCGTAAAACTCAATCCTATAGCTAATGCTGCTACAGTATACAAATGAATTAATCTAGTCAAGGGTTATTACAAAACCAGATAAAGCCAAATAATAACCTGGAACTGGTGTAAAGAGAGCTACAAACTCAATACAACAGATGTAGCAGCTTTATCTCAACCTTGCCCCGTAACATGTGCTGGTGAATTGCGCCCAAATGTGGAGTGATCACAGCCAATTGCCCATCAGGCTTAACACACCAGGGGTACCTGCTTCTGAATGGGACCCCCGCAGTGAGAGCAGACAGAAGCAGTCCCTCTCTCTGCGCATCTTTAACAGGCGATCGTGCTTCTTTTAATATTATTTTATTTACATAGTATTGAAGCAGGACGTCTTTGGAGCTGAACTTCATTCATTTCAGTCACGGGGACCTCTGCTTCCAGAATTACAGACCCCGGAATGGGGTGCAGTTATCTCCTGCAAGTTTAAATGTCCCGGTCATGTGATGTGGGAGATTTAAACTTGCAGAAGATACTGGACTCCCATACCAGGGGCTGTAAACCGATGTACCTGGATTGTTAGATGTATAGGGGGTGGTTGAAAGGGGAAGTTACCCCAGGGCAAGTAGGCTTATCGGGAAGGTTGCACCGCTAAGTTAATTAGCGGGTTAACCACTCCCGATACCCACCTGAGAGGCCTAACCGCCCACCCTTGGGCAACTACCCCTTCACCCACCCCCTCTACCCCCCATCAACCCCATCCACAAAGGAATGAGCAAATGTCCTAGCAGTGCAAATGTGGCTACTGGCAAATATGACTAATAGCGCTTTATTTAAGCGAAATGACATGCAAATGAGCACACAATGTGTCACCTTTTGCCTGGAATATCCATTCACATGGAGCCCATTTAACACGTCTGTGAGTGGTTTGTACTTGCTTTGCTAGTCCCATGTTGTGCATAAAAGCTGTGGGAACGCCGATGCATCAGCTTAAATGGGCTCCATGTGAATGGATATTCCAGGCAAAAGGTGACACGTGTGCTCAGTTGTATGTCATTTCCCAGAATGTGCTCACAAGTGATTTTATATATATTATATATATATATTTATATATATACTTGATTGGGGTGCCATTTAAAGGCAATGTAAGTAACATGGGCCTGTGATCCCGCGCTAGAAATAGCCATTGAATTTTTAAAATAAAAATATGGGGTTGTTTTGAATGACTCGGCTGTGGGTTATAGGGTCATAGGAGATATCTAGCTAACTAGTATCTAGCATGGAGTTTGAAAGAGCCGTAAATGATTGTGGTAAAGGCAATAGTGAAAGGTGCTTGGTGACTGCAGTAATTACTAAACTGATCTGTGAAAGGAGGTAAATAAAGAAATGTCATGCTCTGTATTCTATGAAATGTCATGCTCTGTATGCTATTAAAATTACATTATCTTTCATTCACTTTGTCATTTGCTTAATTTCATGTCATTTGTAATAAAGTGTCAATACTCGGCCAAAGGCATGTTTAAGTCTTCCTGGTAAGGGATGAAGAATGTCATGAGAGTGTGTGGATTATTATACAATTAATGTGGGTCTTCAGTGCTAAAAGACTCAAATGTTTGTTGAGATTAATTAACTGCATACAATTATACTTAGAGATGTGTACACGGAATAATTGCGCTGTCACTACTTTTTATTTAAACATAGCCATACATTAATAATGATTGCCTCATTGCTCCTTCATAGTTTGGCCCTATCTTTTCATATGTCATTGTTTTATATATATATATTCCTTTTAGTCGTCCCACATTTGCCTTCCTTTCATGTTTAATTAATTAAACTCTTATTAGGTTTAATCTCTTCCCCATGTACTGTAGGTTTAAAAATTACTCACCTTCTGAAAAGCATCTGCTTAGTGAAGTGTACAGTAGCAATATGACAATTAATTTTTTTATTAGCATAAAGTTCACAGATACTAAGGGAACTGCAGAATGAGAAGAAATCCACATTAAAAAAAACTTGTTTTCTGTTAACGAATATTCTATTTTATTTGTGATCCTATCTGCAAAGCCAGCAGCAGAATATAATTTTAGAAATTATTGTTTTCAAGTTAACTACATGTAGCCCTCTTTCCCCCTAAATAAAGAGACTACCGGTATTGCCGTTACATGTTGGCTCAGAGAGGGCCCAAGCCTCCGCCTCTGGGAGCCTGGGGTTGTATAATTATCGTCTCGGTGCAGCACCTCCACCTGCGAGGGATCCCAGCGTAGTGGGAGGAGCCCCTCACAGGAACCAATAGTAATAGTAAACACACACAGTATATAATAACAACCTTTACTGACAGCACATATAACATAACACCACCACACAGTATAATGAACTCCCCGCCCAGTACCACCTGTGAGCGTCCCAAAGTACATTGAGTGCTAGGCACCAATACCCCAATGTCCCTTTCCCAAAGTTCAGGCCCACCCAAAAGTGTAGGGAGTAGCGCTACCCCGTGAGCTGTTGGTGCACTTTGTTGAGTTACCTGCCGAGTACTCTAGTACTCGGTGCGGCCGACTTAGCAACGAGGATCCGTCGGATCCAGCGACATGGCCCTCCGCGATGGCGTCTGCCTCTGCGTTGGGTGGACTCCAGTTAGAGGGTCTCACATTTAAGAGCCTTTGATAACACCGCGGTGGTCTGGTCCACGACCACAGGCCACGATCACCACACAGCGTCTTCCTCGTGTCTCTGACACTACAGTAATATGGGTAAGCGTCCCTATCTAAGGTCCCTATCTAAGGGGCCTTCCCTGAAGCAGCCACAAGTTCCACGTGATTGGGACTTATCTGGGACCTAAGGGGATTCTCTGACCTAGTTGGAGTGCCACTGTCCAAGCACGCGAAATGTATCAAAACGTCACAGTAGCTAGCTGCAACCCTATTGGCTAACACTGCCCACCTGATTAAGCCAGCCCAGGGGATCCTGGGATATGTAGTTCCCTTGCAGAGCCTGTATCCAATGGCCACCGCAACTGCTCCCTTCCGCACATGCGCCGGGTCCCGCGCATGCACAATTGTGTTAAAGATGGCGGCGCCCTATCTCTCCGCCCGCCGCAGGAAGTTGGTGACCCGGTCACCCCTCCACTACCTCCTACATGCTGCAATACCCGTGCTGGGTCCGCCTGCCATTCCGGCGGCACCCAACACCTCTCTACAGCGCGCCCGCAGCCGCAACAGCCTACCCCCTTCCCCACGCCCACATCGGAGGTAAGGGGGGGAGGCAAGGGGGACACGGATACATACAGATACACAATTGTATCTTATATTTGATATTTAGGGTAGAGGATACAGAAAGAAAAAGTGGCAAAGAGTGACAATGTGTAATAAATGTCTCCAAAATTACAAAATGTAAGCACATGCAACAGGAGAGACTAATTTATTTTAATTTAGATCCGGGGATTTTATGTAAATAATCCAGGTTTAAGAAAAACTAGAATAGGTCTTCAGGACATAACCCATGGAGAAGGAGTGAGTAAAGACACTGACTGGCACAAAGCTTGAAGTAGGGGAACCTGGTTCAATTGCCAGTGTCGGCTCCTTGTGACCTTGGGCAAGTCATTTTATCTCCCTGTGTCTAAGGCACAAAAAAAAAACATAGATTGTAAGCTCCAAGGGACTGTGTCTGCAAATTGTCTCTGTAAAGCGCTACATAAAACAAGCAGCGCTATACAAAAACATGCTATTATTATTATGTCAACTCATGAGTATCATTCCACATCAAATGGTCAGGCATATTAAATTAATGCCAGGATTCCCTAAACTCCAATGAAGGATAATGGAGCTCAATCCCGTGTAAACTGCCATTAATGTCAATTCCAGATAACACATTGGAGTTGAGAGAATGTCCCACTAAGAATCTAGACCAGCGGTGCATAAACTGGGGGGCCATAGGGTTGTGGCATTTTTCTGGGGGGGAGCGGGCGGTTGCAGAGGGCCCGCGCTCTTCCCCGAGGCATTTAAATTAAATGCCAGGGGACCACGCAAGGCCTCTGCCACTTGTACTTACCGGGATTCAGCCGGCTTCTGCTCACGTTGCCATGAAAACGCAGCGTCAAATGACGCCACGGGGTCATGTGACGTGTTAACCGACGGCTTCTTGAGCTCAAATGAAACGTCACGGCCTTAAATGTAGCCTGTGATGTGACATTAAGGCTGCAAATAGTTCACACGCCATCTGATTGGATGTGAAAACCATGTGCCCTTTTTTTTAATGTGACGTCATGAAAGGGACTGAAGCCAGCCAATCAGAATGGCTGTGCTTCATTCCCCTTTAACATGACGTCACCAAACCCACATGGCCACACTCACATGGTAGTTCAGCCAATCAGCTTGTGGAAACTTTATCACCAATCTGATTGATTGTAGTAAACCACCCGAGGGCCTCCAGACACCCGTGGGAGCCTCTCGGGTGCACTGTGGGGCTTGTGGATACCCATGGGGACCACCCGGGGACCCCAGCCCACCTGTGGTATTAATCCTGTGTCTAAAAATGTAAATAATGGTTTTATGTGGGGGGACAGGGGGTGGGTGGGTTGTGTATTGTTGTTTATTAAATATTGAAATGGTTTCTGGTGGCCTAGAAGGTGGCTAGTAGGGCTGTGTATTTTTTGGTATTGTGGGCAGTGGTGGTGGGTGAAGGGGGTAATAGCCCCAAGGATGGGTGTTTAGGCCTACTGGGTGGGTAGCAGGAGGGGTTAACCACTTCATTACATTAGCGGTATTAACCGCTAAGGTAATGAAGGCGGTAAGTCCACCTGCAAGCCCCCCACAAGGCCTAAACACCCACCAAGGGCTAAATACCACCTTCAACAATAAGCATTGCACTGCTGGTTAACCCCTTCATTGCCTTAGCGGTTAGCCGCTAAGGTAATGAAGTTGCCTGTAAATGCATTTTTCATGCATCTGATTCGTGCCGGGGGGCTCCGGTGCTGATATTAATGGATATCAGCTCCGGAGTCTCCCGGCATCAATCCGATGCAGGAAAAAAGCATTTTAGCCGTCTCGCCGCTCATCAGCAGCTTCTCACCACCTTCTTGACAAATTTTTGTGGCGGGACGATTTGGAAAGGAAATCTCCATTCTAGAGCGGCAATCAGCCTCGAATAGCTGGTTGAGGCTACTAGAATTGAGCGAGTTTGAGAAGCTGGTGATAAGCAGCGATAAGTGGCTTATCGTTGTGCGCTTGCCGATTTTTTTTTCTCTGCCCAAAAAACAGCGATTTTTGGTCTTATCTCCAGCTTATTGGGGCTTACTGAATCGCTGTATGCTTTTTTGGCGATAAGCTGGCGATAAGGGGCTAATCGCTGCTTATAGCATGAGGACCACAGTGTTTTGCAAGGAGATTCCTACATCTCATAATACATAGGGTTTGGCTATATTTTCCTCTAGAGCTACTGTATAAATGTGTCTTTCGCTGCTTTCTCAATATTATCTCCTTACACCTATCAACATTTTAAAAGGGAAACGTGTCTGGTATATGTGAAAAGTGCCATACAAAAGGAAAACATTGGAATACATTTGCAAAACACAGTTATCTGGGTGTCTAATATACAGATGTAGGCAGACACTGTTCCTGTGGTTGCGGGTCAAAAAGTTAAATGCCTTGAACTTAATTGCATACCTCGGCGCATGATCGGAGCTACCCAGTGGTGTCATGTGTAGTTCGTTTAATTAATAATAGATGATGCTAGTGTGCAGATAAACTAAATTCAATTTAATTATGAGGTACGTACAGAAGGAGAAAAGTGCCTGTTTGATAAGACACCCATAACCATCTCTTTCAATACACTCTTTCAAGGCAAAACAACTAAACACACCAGACAGTCTTTTAAAATGATGACACACAGGCATACCCCGCATTAACGTACGCAATGGGACCGGATGTATGTAAAGCGGAAATGTACTTAAAGTGAAGCACGACCTTTTTTCCACTTATTGATGCATGTACTGTACTGCAATCGTCATATACGTGCATAACTGATGTAAATAACGCATTTGTAACAGGCTCTATGATCTCCCCGCTTGCGCACAGCTTCAGTACAGGTAGGGAGCCAGTATTGCTGTTCAGGACGTGCTGACAGGTGCTTGCGAGCTGCCGTTTGCCTATTCGGCGATATGTCCTTACTCGCGAGTGTACTTTAAAGTGAGTGTATGGGGTATGCCTGTACTGTATTCATTAAACTAAGCACAGAAAGAGTGTACATTGCAAAGGGAGGGCACTGTATAAGAAAAAATATGTGTACTGGTGAGGTATAGGTGTAACAACAGTATTTATTACAGTATGCATAAATAGTGCTTCCGTAAAACAATCCAATCTTCCACCAACTGCCCATGGCTGTCTCTTGAAGTTCCACTAGTAAGGGAATAAGCAAAGACTGTATTCGGTAGTTACACTGCTACACGTTAATGCTATGTGCTTTTTCAATGGAACAAATGTGCGTTTCATTGAATTTTTGTGCATGCGCATTGGATGTAAAATGCTAAGAAAAACAGAAGAGGGAAATGTTACCTTACTAATATTAATAATAACGAATAACTTTATTTATATAAAGCTTTTCTCCCAATGGGACTCAAAGCACTTGACAGTCACTTCACAAATACAAAAATGGAAAAAAAAACTTTTAAGGTTATAAACAAGACCAAACACAAGCAAAGATACAATGCAGGATTGAACGGTACTGTAGCTATTAAATACCGGACAGGATGTGGTTAATTAATTAAATGCTTTGGTAATGAGGTACAGTGTTGAGCCTGTTTTTTTTATAGATTTCCAAAAATGGGCCTCTCGAACTGTACAAGGCAGATTGTTCCAAAGAGTGGGAGTAAAGTGGCTAAAAGCTCGGGCCCCAAAGAAAGTTAAGGATATTCTGGGAACTGTTAGGAGTCCTTCATCTGCAAATTGAAGTGAGCGACTGGGAGTGTAGGGAACTATAAGCTATTTCAGATAGCTGGGGGCCTGGTCATGTAGTGCTTTAAATGTTAGAGGCAGCCAGTGAAGAGAACAGAGAACAAGTGTCATGTGACAACAGATCTGGTTAGTTAACAACCTGGCCGCAGCATTCTGCACAAGTTTATGTAGAGTGGAGAAAGTATCCAAGAACCAGTGCTACAAAATGACAAGCAGTAGCACTGCAACAATAAGAAATAAATGTATCAGTCCTGCCACAGAACCAAATCCACTGTGGTCATAGGCATATAAAGATGGCATGGGGCTCACAGTGTGCAAACATGGTATGATACCTCGGGAAGGGGGCCAATGTGTGGTATGGAGCAGGGGTCCAGAAGTAAAGCTCCGCCACTATGTCTAGTGCACATTAAAGACTGTTTTTATTCATCTATCGATTGCGCATTTCCTTAACCCACGGGCAGCTATGAACCGCCATACCTACAGTACTCTTCCATTCTGCACAAGTTGCAGGCAGTTCAGCTCTTTTTCCAGAAGACCCAGATAGAGTGCATTGCAGTAGTCAAAGCATGAGGACACAAAGACATGGATAAGCATAGTAAGATCCTCTGGGGGCATCAAGGGCTTAATCCTGTCTGTGTTCTTTAGGTGGAAGAATGAAGATTTGATCACACCTGGCACCTGATGTTTAAGGATCAAGTCACAGTCAAGGACAACACCAAGATTCCACACAGAGTTTAGCAGCTGGGACCCCCCAAAGCTGAAGGACAGATGTTAACCTAGCTGCAGTCTTGTTGTCCTCTGACAGTGAGCATCCACCACGAGCACTTCAACAATAACAAGAGTTATTTGATTGTATGTCTGTGGACAAAATATAACACAGTGAAATAAACTCCTGCTGCAAACTGTGCCCGTTTCTTACTCATCACCGGTGATGTGGAGATAGTTTAATTAATTGTTCTATTTGTCACACCCAATGTTTGCCCTGGGGTTTTCATGCCAGATCAGGATTGCTGTTGGTATTTATATATGATTGGCTGTGGTCGCATGTTAAGGCAATGTCAGTAACATGGCTTCTGGGATCCAGCCCTACAAATAGCCATTAGATTTTTAAAATAAAAATATGGGGTTGTTTTGAAGGACTTGGCTGTTGGTTATAGGGTCATAGGAGATGGCTGTCTAGGAACCCATGGAGTTTGGCAGAGCCATAAATGACTGTGATAAAGGCATAGTGAAAGGTGCTTGGTGACAGCAGTAATTACTAAACTGTAGAGATAACTGATCTGTGAAAGGAGGTAAATAATGAAATGTCATGCTCTGTATTCCATTAAAATCACATTATCTATCATTCACTTTGTCATTTGCTTAATTTCATGTCATTTGTAATAAAGTGTAAATTCTCGGCCAAAGGCATGTTCAAATCTTCCTGGTAAAGAATGAAGAATGTCATGAGAGTGTATCTTTGTCTAGTATGGACTAGAAAAAGCAGAAAAGGCAGCGCACTGCCAAAAAACAGGAGGAGGCTCACAAGTACATTAAAAGGGTTTATTCCATGAAAGGATCAAACATATCCCCAGATAGCAGCAAAAAAGCACCACACCAACGCGTTTCGGGCCGTGCTGCTTTGTTGCTGCTATCTGGGGATACGTTTGATCCCTTCATGGAATAAACCCTTTTAATGTACTTGTGAGCCTCCCCCTGTTTTTTGGCAGTGCGCTGCCTTTTCTGGTTTTTCTACTTTCTGCTACCCTGTTGGTGGTTCAGCACGTCGCTTAAGGAAGAAACCGCAATTGGACCGCACTGGAGGAAAAATGAAGCTTAACAGTGAGTTACCCTTGTGGGTTCCTGCTACCATTTAATACAGTTTATGGGACAATCTATGTACTAATATATGTGCCAGTGTACACTAGGTACTAGTCCCTTTCCCTATTAGGGATGTCAAACTAATCATAATCTCAGGCCAGAGGTCGAGGTGGTTATATATATATATATATATATGTATATATATGTAGGGGACTGATCTGTTTTTGATACGCCGGCCACTCACATTCTAGTATGGACTAAACTTTCTTTCATCTTGACTCTCTTTCGTTGCATCATGTCGTGCCTTCTTTGCATGATGCTGCCGCATCCCTGCAATTTTTGTATGTTCATTCGCACATCCTACCGTATATCCCCTATTATGGAAGGTTCGAGAGAGCAATGTGACTAGCATCAGGCAACTTTTACAATGTTTCAATTATTCTGTAACTACAGTATATATGGGGATTTGGTCGGATACATGTACAGTATTAAGCAGTATTAAACCTATAATTTTTCCCTGCACAGATACAGCTACTCTTAAATTATATTTATAGTGAAAATAACTGTACAATACTTTCTTACCTCACTTAATGAATATTTATTTGACTACCACTGTCTGTTTTTTGTATTGCCCTCACCCGCCCCCCCCCCCCCCCAAAAAAAAGGGAGCAGGTGAGGTATGTTTAATTAGAAGGTGTGAGGTTCTATAAAATGTTAAAATGTAATAGTGCTTAGCCCTTTTGTTTTTTTTCTTTCTTTCCACCAAAACTCCACTGTCAACATTTGTAGTTAATGTCACCTGTTGGAACATTAACGCTATGAGTTCTTGAATGAATAAGGATTTAGCAATCACACATACAAGAGCTGTATCCCTCCCCACACACAAACACAATAGTAAGTCCAGTTAATCTCCAAGATAGTAAATATATTTAATAGTGTTTTAATGCCCACAATGCATAAGAGTGGTTCATTTAGTTTAGAATATGTATGATGGAGGGGTGGGGGGAGAGAAGGATTGGGTTGGAGGGTGTTTTGGTGTATACTGATTACAAATTAATGAAAAAAAGAAATCTGTAAAATGTGCGCTACGAACACGCATGCACAGATTATTGTGCAATGAGCCATGACACACATGCACGTTCCACAGTGTAACACTTTCAGTACGTGCAGTACGTAAGCCTCTCCCAGGAAGGCACATACCGTACAGTATGCATTTCACATAGGAACATGTGGTTTAGAAAATAAATTATTGCTTATACAACATTGTAGTGAATGTTATTGTGTAAAAGTGTTCTTTAGGAAGAGGACAAAACTGAAAGTATTGACATACTGAATTTACGGTGGAAAAAATGTTTCCGCTCCCTTAAGAAAAGTTGTATGATCTTAGAGTAAACCCAATAACTGCCACAGAGCAATTGTGTGTAAAACTATACTAATATTAAAATATGATTTGTACCATAAAATACTTGTATACCATGCAACAGCCTCACTGCAGCCATCGACAAGAAAAGATATTCACTGCTAACTGGTGGACAGAAACTGAAATTGTAATAAAATACATTACAGCGGGATGTAGTTTTCTTGGTTTCCAGCGGGTGGCCCACTGTAAACCATGTCTTCCAGCGGGTGGCCCACTGTAAACCATGTCTTCCAGCGGGTGGGATCTCACACCTTGTCCCGAACCTGGAATCAGGGAGTCTGGCTAAATCGGTATCTGCTTGAAGAGCAGAGTAATGAAAAAGATTAGATAAGGAATCAATCAGATTGTCATTGAAATGCTAATAACACTTTCTAATAGCTGCACTGTAGACTTTCAAGTGAAAAATATATTGTAACGCATCAAAGACATTATGATAGCTCAAATGAATAAATATGGAGCAGAGGACCAATGTATAAATCTCATTAGGAGATCATGATAATGAGTGCTTCAGAGCTGCATTGCTCATCATCATTACATACAGTACCTTTTGCCCAAGTGATAGACACCCAGATATCTGCATTTATGTCTGGTGTTTCACAGATGTCTCTCCATACTTTATATCCAATGTTTAGTAAAAAGCAGTGCAATTCAAACAGCATTTCCCATATCATTTTCTTTTTTCTTTTTGGTTCTAGAATTATTGTTTTCAGGCTGATCTGCAAGTGTTCAAAAATATTTGCTTTTAATTTTGCCCTACCTCTAAATGCCTCTCAATGAATCAGTATGTGGCAATATATTACAAATTGTATATTAGAGTTTGCCAGGCCTGGTGTGATCCAACCCCACAACCTTAGCTAATCAAGCTACTGGATAGCTACTTTGTGCCTGTATACTTTTGAGCCCTACCTGTCAGTCCAGCCTGCTTCTGCGGCTGCACCTGTGAGCAATTAGCTTCTTGTACAATCGCCCTGGCTTCCTTTAGAAGCAGGCTGTTTTCTGTTTTTGTTTGCCAGTTCAATTTGGTTTGTTTATCTTGTCGCAGGCTTGCTGTTCTTCTGTTTCCTCCTGACCTATCTGCCCTGTTGCCTGCTACACCTCAGCTTCTCTAACTATGCTCCTGTTTGATGTCTGCACTGACCTCTCAGCTTGTCTGACCATGCCCCTGTTGCAGCCTGTTCTGACCAAGTCCCTGCCATGGATGGACACTATACTCCTGCAACAGGAGAACATTCTGTCTCTCTATAGAGATCAAATAGATAAAAGAGGCTGGTGCCAAAATATAAGGATTAAAGGAGTTGCTGAAGGTGTCTGACTCAGAAACCAGCCCATTTCATAAAAGGCTTTCCAAGCTTCATGCTGGATAATGAAGATGACCCGGTTTTTGTCCAGCAATAGAGTTCACTGTGCTCTTCGTCCTCGGCCATCTGTTAATGAGCTGCCAAGAGATCTAATAATAAGACTACACAATTACGCAGATAAACATAAAATAACGGAGGCCAATCAGAAATAAAGAATATGTCAACTTCGTATCTCACAAGATTACGCATCTTCCAGGATCTAAATTACAGATCGGGTTTAAACTGATGGCTTCGCATAAAGGGAAATCCATTATTTTAGACGTACTGTAGCAGATGAGGCACTGACATTCCTTAAAAAAACTCAACTTTACTGCCCTTACATAATGCCTGTGTAATCCTGACCTACAGGTAAAGGCAAATCTGCAGTTGCAAAGATCCAGGTGGATAAAGGTGGTGTAGCAGGGGCGAGCCTACTACCAGCCAAGGCTGTTGGACCTTGTATAGCAAGGGGTTAATACCTGCCTGGTAAAGTCAGGTGATTAATGAGCACAGCTGAACCTGTCAGAAAGGTTTATAAAAGGCCAAGACAGCCAGAGCACACTGACTGCTGCTGCTGGGAAGAGAAAGCTGTGCAGCTGAGGCTGAGTGCAGATCTCAGGCATGGGTCCCTGACTTTGCAAATATCTATATAAACTTTCATGTGCTGGACTGCCTTTTGAAAGCTGTATATTGCTAGTGCACTGTTTTGGCTGAATAAAAGCCTCCACTTGTTCCAGCAACTCCAAGTTTCCTGGAGTTACCTCTGCTTGCATCGCCTACAGGTGGCAAGGAGCAAACAGGCCGAGGTTGAAGATTCCAAAAGAGGTAGAGCAACAGTGATGGACAACACTACAGGCCTAGCGCCATGAATATACTGCAGCTGAGCTGTCTTTTTATGTCCTTGACAATTTAGCGGATTGAAAATTCGGGCTCAAATTGACCGATGCTTTATAAAAATAAATGGTTAAATACATCAATGTTAGTATTCTCATCTAGTTAAACCCGTTGGCCAAAGCATTATAAGCCTTCAGCCACTTCATGGCATGACCAGTATGCAGGTAGACCTGTCCTGCTGGTATCAGTTGTTTGGCGGTTAGTGGCCCCTCCTCCCAGGGGTTAAGCTCACCCAACCGCATTTTTATAGCATGTTTTTCATGTACCTGTGCAGGACAGGTCTATTAAGACCACTCTCCCTCCACTACAGAAGTGAATGAGAATTTTCACAGGTACTGTAGTGTTAGGACCTGCATACTGGTCATGCCGTGATGTGGCTGCAGGCTTATAACGCTTTGGCCAAACGGTTTAACTAAATGACCCTTACTCATGAGAATACTAACATTGAAGAATGTAACTACAGTATGTATTTTGTCACATTGGATGAAGCATTGGGTATTTTTGTCTTGTGATGTATACATTTGGTCACGCTCAGTAGAACTCCTTTTGATACAAATACATATGGTGTGGTGGTTTCTGGGGTTATAGCTTGCTGGTATTTTGTGTTTATTAAGTTATACTTTTATAAATTACTCTAGTAGACTACCATAGCTAATCTAACTGCCTGTTGTTCTGTTGCCACCTGTGGTCATGTGACCATGGTGGTCACGGTATCGGAAGATTAACACGATGTGGGGGGGGTCCCATTACTAAGCACGGTCCCCCCACAGAACACAGTCTATGGTTTCGCTGAGTTTTGCTTCTTCAACCGCGGTGCCACAGACAGTGAGCCTTGCTACATATGTGGCGTTACTCGCACCATTCTCATGGGTTTAAAGAGCATGTGTGTAACGCCAAAACTAACCGGGCTCAAGGGTTCTATGTTTTTTTTTTCTTTCCTTTTTGTCTTAATAAATTCGTTTTTAATCTTCAGAGCAGTCTATTGGTCGTTGATCGTGAGTTCTGAAGTCTCTTTCATTCTACCATCAGACACTGTTTACACAGGATACAGATATCAATGCACAGCAGCAAAGTCTATATGGAGACACACTGGCGTCCAGGAAGAACATTATCATAGCGCGGAGGATGGGATTGCCTGCATTGTATATGTGCAGCAATGCAGGACAGCGGCAAAAGTACCTTCGGACCCTGCAATATATAATGAAACGCAAGCTGGATTCAGATAAGGGGATTACTATCTATACTGCTGTCATTATTTGTTTCTTGAAGGGAGATCCAATCAATTTGCTTTTTTCTTCCCGTAATTGGGAATTAATATTTTATGCTAGAATTAAAGATTGGACCTGGTCTTCATGTTGAATACCAACTCAGAACATTGATTGGTTGATCTCCATTCCTCAAATCTTCAGTCCACCTTCATACTGTATATCTTTGGTCTAATCATTTAGTACTTTGTTTTCTGTCTTGCTCTCTTTTGTATTACTTTATTTCCTTATTTTTCCTGGTTGAGGGTGTTTGGATTTCAGTGGGAAGAATCTCCTAACACAATAAAAAACTTATTGCCTTCTTTATTTGTATCTTCCTTATTTTTACTTGTGGAGGGGGTCTCATATTTGAGTGTGTGGGTAAAATGTCCTAACACAAAAGTTCTTTAACATGCAGGATACAACTCAAAATAAAATGTGGACCCATATCGCTGGGAGAATTCAACATTGGGCCTACTGTACACACCCCTTTGTGAGCTTGGGTTGACCAAGAGGCAACTTTGGAGTTGGGTTGAACACCTGGGGTGGCTGGGAACCCATGACGGCTGCAACTACTCCCTGAGACTGAGCTATCAGGGAAGGAAGGATTAGGTGGGTCCTGCAGAAAGGTGACTCTGTAGAGTAAAGGAGAAGGCCATCCTCATTGCTGACTGGTAACAATGGATTTTTTTTCATACTAACATACTTTATCTACCAAAACTAAATCCAACACCAAAATCAAACAAATTGAATTTGAGGAAAAACAAATCCAAAACAAAAAAAGTTAGGATCATAGTAATACCCAACCAAAACATCACTAAAATTGCCCATCCTTAGTAATAATTACAACAATTGTGCAAATAACCATGACAAATTGTGACATCATTTTAATGAGAAATATCTTACAAAATGTAACCATTTTTTGTATTGAGTTCTAATGTCACAAAACTCATAATTAATAATACATAAACATAATACTTTTGGTGATTGCAACAGAGTTTAGATATAATATAAAAAATAGGTACAAAGATATTAACATAGCAAAACTAAAGATGTCATAAGTCAATGAAACATCTACTGCTATTAAGGGAGATTAAATAAAGGATAATTAGCTCAGTCCTAAACAGAATCAAAGATTTTTTGTAGGATGAAACACCCAAAACAGTGGGTTGCGGTATTGGAATAGGAAGATAGGGAATTGAAACGCGCAATTTAATTTTCATTATTGAACATTTCTCTTGACTATTGCTCTCTGCTGGCAAGCTCTACTGTTCAAATGGTTCCCTTGACTTCTACTTGGCTCCTCTGAGGCACTTAGGTTTGGTCAAAGGCAATTATTGGTTATTAGAGTTCACTAACACAGGCACTAAGGTTTATCTATTTAGGCAGCAGAAGATTCCAATTATAATACCATCTTGATAAACAAATGAATGGTAATATTGTTAAAATGACTATGTCAGAAAATATTTTCCATGATTAGGGATGCACTTTGACATAATCAGTGTACTTCAAGAATAGCATACAAGGTATCACATACACTATCTCACTAAGAGGCAGTGCATAATAATATAGTTTTCACTAAACTCTGTGCCCTTGGATAAAAGTAGCCAAAAGGGTGGAGGGGAGGAGGAACTATATGCATGGCAAATAAGCAATGTAAAAATTAAATATATTAAATATTAAATATTTTATAACAAAAATAACTCTTTGGAAAAAATATATACCAACTAAATATGGTACAGTATAAACAGAAAGACACAAGCAGATAAAGAAAAGACACTATGGGGCCTATTCACTAAACAGTGATAAAATCAGTGCATTGACGAACGACTTTGCATTGATTTAACCCGCAATAAAACATGTTGTTAAAAATGGTATTCGAACAACTGATTATTTTTTTCTGAGTGTTATCGCGCTATAATCCTAGCGAGCGGCAATTGATAGTTGAAACTGCAGCCTGTAAGAGCTGCACGCAGATGCTGCGTCTCCGTGTATGGCTCTTACAGGCGATCGTGCAGTTTAAATATTACATTTAATATTAGTGTACGGGAGCAGGGATTCTCCTGAGCTGAACCGCAATGAATTATGCCTTGGGGACCCCTTGCCTCCCGAGTTACAGGCTCAGGTATGGGGTGCGGGTATCCCTCTGCCATTTTAAAATTCTCCACGTCACGTGACAGGGGGATTTAAATACTGCTGAAGATACTGGCACCCCATACTGGGGCCTGTAACTCGGGAAGCAGGGGGTCCCCGAGGCTGAAATCAATGCGGTTCAGCTCAGGAGATCCCCTGCTCCTGCACAATATTAATAAAAATGACATTAATGCAGCTTCATTACCATAGCAGACAGCCGCTATGGTAATGAATTATTTTTTATTGTTATGTGTGTTTTGATACTTCTTTTTACCAGCCTCAGTATGTCTCTAACCCTATTCATATATCTCCATCTCTCCTTCCTTCACCACTTCTCTGTTCACATGAACTCCTTTCTTACCTGCGCCCTCTGACACCACACAGCTATATCCCCTGCACTAAAACACACCCCTATAAATCCTCCTCACACATCCTCTTTCTAACCATGCTTCTCCGTCTTGCTTCTGGGGATATCTCTCCCAATCCTGGTCCCTGCCTTATTTCTACATACGCTCGTCCTCGCCTGCCAATTGCAAACTCTACTCCCTCTGGTGTCAACCCCTCCAACCGCATACCCATCCCCTGCCACCCTCCCTCCTCTCTTCCTTTCTCCTGTGCCCTTTTGAATGCTCGCTCCCTTTCTAACAAGTTCCTCTCTGTACATGACTTCTTTCTCTCTCACTCTCTGCTCCCATAACTGAGACCTGGCTCACTCAGTCTGACTCTGCTCTAGAAGCTGCCCTCTCCTATGGTGGCCTTTCCTTCTCCCACACTCGGCGCACTGATGGCAGGGGTGGAGGAGTGGGGCTCCTGCTCTCCTCTCTCTGTCGTTACCGAACCCTTCCTATTCCTCCATCTCTTGCTTTTCCCTCCTTTGAGGCTCACAAAGTCCAGATTTTCTCTTCTCTCCCTGTTCATGTGGCGGTCATCTATCGCCCACCTACCTCTACTCATCCCCCTTCTGCCTTTCTCTCTCACTTTGAATCCTGGCTCTCTTTCTTCCTCTCCTCAGACTCCCATGTTCTTCTCCTTGGGGACTTCAATTGCCACATTGATGACCCCTCTCTCCCTTGGGCTTCCCGCTTTCTTTCTCTAACCTCTTCTTTTGGCCTTCAACAGTGGACTGCAGCCAGCACCCACAAGGATGGCCACTACTTAGACCTGGTTTTCACTAAGAACTTCTCTCTTTCCGATTTCTCCATTTCCCCTTTTCCTCTCTCTGACCATCACCTCATCTCATTCTCTCTATCTCGCTTCTCCCCTTCTCCACCTCCATTTACCCCCCGGTTCTGCAGAAACCTGTGCTCTATTCACTTAACTGACTTTGAGTCCACTTTACACTCCTCCCTCTCCTCTCTCAGCTCTGCTACAGACCCTGACAACCTGGTCAGGAACAACAACTCTGCCTTGTCCTCCTCTCTTGATCTACATGCCCCGCTTTCTCTCTGCCGCACTCGCCCTTCTAACCCTAGACCATGGCTAAATTCCCACACGCGCATGCTGTGTTCCTCCACTTGTTCCTCTGAACGCCTCTGGAGGCCTCTCGCAGACTTCCTTCACTACAAATTTATGCTATCCTGTTTAAACTCTGTTTCAACTCTAAGCTAAACAAGCTTACTTTTCTTCTCTAATCAACATGCACAAGTCTAACCCACGCCGACTGTTCTCTGTCTTTGATACTCTACTCAAACCACCCTCAGCTGCCTCTCCTTCCTCCATCTCCGCTCAGGACTTTGCTGACTATTTTAAGGAAAAGGTGGAATCCATACATCAGAACATCCCCTCTATTTCTTCCTCCAATCCTACACCTCTTCCTAACTCTCCTCCTGCTCTCCTTGACTGTTTTTCCACTGTTTCAAAGGAGGATGTGTCGCTGTTGATCGCCTCTTCTCCCTCTATACCACTTGCCCTCTTGACCCCATTCCCTCCCATCTCCTAAAACCTCTTGCTCCTACTATAATCCCTACGCTCACATACATTTTTAACTCCTCCCACTGCTCTGGAACCTTTCTATCCTCCTTCAAACATGCAACAGTCATACCATTACTCAAGAGCAGCAAGCTTGACCCTACCTGTCTTTCTAACTATCGACCTGTCTCCCTCCTGCCTTTTACCTCTAAACTCCTTGAACGTCTTGTATTCTCTCGCTTGCTCCATTATCTCAACACCTATTCTCTCCTAGACCCTCTGCAATCTGGCTTCCGCACTGCTCACTCCACAGAAACAGCCCTCACTAAAATAACTGACGACTTCCATGCTGCCAAAGACAGAGGTCATTACACTCTGCTCATATTACTCGACCTCTCTGCAGCATTTGACACCGTGGACCACCCTCTTCTCCTTCACATTCTCCATACTCTTGGTATTCGTAACAAAGCTATATCCTGGATCTCATCCTACCTCTCCCATCGTACTTTCAGTGTCTTTTCTGCTAACACCTCCTCCTCTATTGATCTCTCTGTGGGGGTACCCCAGGGCTCTGTCCTGGGACCTCTTCTCTTTTCTCTGTACACACTCTCTCTAGGTGACCTAATAACATCTTTTGGGCTTAATTATCACCTCTATGCTGACGACACACAAATATACTTTTCAACACCTGACCTTACACCTGCTGTACAAACCAAAGTTTCTGAATGTCTCTCTGCTATATCATCCTGGATGGCCCTCCGTCGCCTTAAACTCAACATGGCTAAAACAGAGCTTCTCATATTTCCTCTCAAACCTGGCCCTACTACCTCCTT
The DNA here is from genome assembly GCF_040206685.1 of Ascaphus truei. Classification (NCBI taxonomy): domain Eukaryota; kingdom Metazoa; phylum Chordata; class Amphibia; order Anura; family Ascaphidae; genus Ascaphus; species Ascaphus truei. The sequence continues at coordinate 38,645,045 of NC_134483.1, forward strand.
CCACATTACTTTTGGAACTACGATCATTCACCCAGTAGCCCAAGCACGCTGCCTAGGGGTCACACTCGACTCCTCTCTCACATTCTCCCTTCACATTCAAAACATTTCTAAAACCTGTTGCTTTTTCCTCCACAATATAACAAAGATACGCCCTTTCCTCTGTTGCTCGACTGCTAAAACTCTGACTTAGGCCCTCATTCTCTCCCGTCTTGATTACTGTAACTTACTGCTGTCCAGCCTTCCTGCCTCTCACCTGTCTCCCCTACAATCTATCCTAAATGCTGCTGCCAGAATCACTCTACTCTTTCCTAGATCTGTCTCAGCATCTCCCCTCATGAAATCCCTCTCCTGGCTTCCGATCAAATCCCGCATCTGGCTTCACTTTTTAACGTGCAAGACAATCGGGCGCAAAAATGCGCTGCTTAGTGCATAGCCCCCATAATGAAGCTGGTAGAAAGAAGTGAATCATTTGAAAAGAAGTAAGGCCATAGCAAATATAAATAGTAAAGGTGGCATCACAGCAATAGTAAAGTGCTGAGATGTGCAGTCTGTGATAGATTTTATCCTCCTTTCAAGCGTAGTTCAAATTCAGGATTCAGGGCCAGTAGGTGTTGTCCACTTGTTCACTCCTTTTGAACTCCCTTTTAAACTCAAGCACTACATGCTGTTTTAAACCTGGCTACTTGAAACTTGGGCTGCAAACACGATATTTTTCTCCTTCAAAAGTTGCCATGATTGAACATACTTACCCAAGATGGGTGCAGCGCCCAGCAACCTCCCTCATTGCTGGGACAATGGTGTTCTAACAAAACAATCATTCAAACTTAAGTTGTGTCATAAAATTCTTCCACCCTTCCTGGTTTGGTGAATTTGTGTAGTATTTGTACTTGTCAATGATATACAGTACACATAGATCTCAGATAGGGTTGCTCTTTTATCTGTTCCAACTTCAATTGCAGAATATATCATAAATGCATAGCTACAAGCTGGTCTTTTGCCATCATGTCCCGTGCCATAAACAGAACTGAAGCTAATGTTTGGCACAGATTAAGTAAAATACATACTGATTTTTCATAAAAAGTGAAAGCCCAACAGTATGTATATGTGTATATCTTTATTTTTATAGTTGACAAAGTAGGGAGAGGATCTCCCGAATGTGTGCTCCAAATAACTGTGGTGGACGTGGTTGTTAATGGTGATTTGAAAAAAATGGTGTGGGACGGAATATGATGATAAGAATCTTCCAAATTGTTGTGATCACGGTGTGAGTATGATTAAGAACGATATTTGTAGCTGAAATCGGGATTGATGAGGCATATAACTATAGATGGTAAAGTGTCCCTATGTGAGTAGTAGCGTGAGTTAGATCCTCTCCGTGTCTGGAAGCAAACGCTGATGGCTATATAAGCTCTGTGAAAGTCCTGTTAATACACGGTGTATAACGGAGGCATGCTCACCTGCTCCAAGATAGTATGGGGGTACACTTGCCTTCGGTCCAGTGTCTTTGCCCTGTCTTGTCCGCGGGCTGGGTAGTGCAGTCTGACGAGATGCGTCGTTACAGCTATAACGTCATCTCCCGGCGACTCACCCTCACGAGTATTCCTCTGGATCTCTACGATGACCACCGCTGACGTTCCCTCTGTGCCGTTCCACTCACACGTGGCCCGCCGGATGTCCGCCACTGAACTAGGAGGTATAAGATAAAAAATGTATTCCGTCCCAAAGCATGCTCCAAATGCGTTGTTGAGGATATATGTATAAAGCGCCCTAAGAGGCAGGAAACGTGTCAGGGGATCCTTGTGGTGCAGTGTATGGGCACATGCATACAGTAGGTGGAGAGGAGGAACGATGAAGAAATGTGGACAGAAGGAGGGGAGCGGGGAAGTTGGAGAGAACAGAAAAGTTTACAAAGGAGTGAGAAAATAGCAAATAGGGAGGGCATAATGAAATGCAGGGAGAGAGGTAGGAGGAGTGAGTACCTAGGTATTGGAGGATAAGAGTAGGAGTTGAAAGAGGTGTATAAATCAGGCCTGGGTGGGCAATGTAGCATTGAAGGCAGTGTAGTACAATAGATACAGTGAACAGTACAAAGTCATTAAACAAAGATAAAGATCCTTGTGCTGTTTTAATCTTGGCTGTTATGCCCAATAAAGTCATTTAATATTATACCATTGACCGGCCTCATTTTCCAGCGACTCTACTGCCCATTTTTTCTTTTACCTTTATTTTTATAGCGCTAATAGTCAACTCAGCGCTTCACAAAGACTATACAGTAGGGAATTATAATAATAAAATAAGCACAACAATTTGAGACAATAGGAAAGGAAATCCCTGCCCCCGGAGAGTTTACAATCTAAGTGGTATGTTGGGAGAATTACAGCAGGTGAGGGAATAAGTACAGTAGATGGCAGTGTTTGGCCACAATTGTTGGTAGGAGGGACGTAGGATAGTAGCCGTGACTCCAGGCTATTAGGATGCTTCGTTTGCGATGTGAGTTTTAAGGCTGGTCGGTATTAAATTAGATGGGTTAATACAGTACCATTAGCAGGGAAAGATGTGGCAGGGAGGAGTGTGTGAGAGAAGATGTGTATATCTCTGGGGCCAGGATGAAGAGAGATATCCCAAATAGCAAGAAGGAGGGGTAGAGAGAGAGGGGAGGTGAATAGAGGATTTGTGGGGGTTCTCTTTATTGAGGGGTGTTACGTTATTGGGAAAGATGTGTATAAATAGTGGTGCAGTGTATGGACACATGCATACAGTAGGTGGAGAGGAGGAACGATGAAGAAATGTGGACAGAAGGAGGGGAGCGGGGAAGTTGGAGAGAACAGAAAAGTTTACAAAGGAGTGAGAAAATAGCAAATAGGGAGGGCATAATGAAATGCAGGGAGAGAGGTAGGAGGAGTGAGTACCTAGGTATTGGAGGATAAGAGTAGGAGTTGAAAGAGGTGTATAAATCAGGCCTGGGAGGGCAATGTAGCACTGAAGGCAGTGTAGTACAATAGATATAGCATGAACAGTACAAAGTCATTAAACAAAGACATATGCATACATTTAATCTCCACTAAGACACATGCTTCAGACATTGAACAGCACGGTAGCATTCAGAGTACCACAGGCAAAAATATTCAGTGTGCCACCTTCCGGCCACCACTGAACTACATCAACACAAATAATAATTCCGTCTGACCACAAACAAAGTTCAAGCGGCTCGGTATTGGCTCGCAGCAGCTCGGTGGTGCTCGGTGCACGGTGTGGCCGCGAATGAGGTGGGCACTATCTGGGGACAAATAGATATAAATCTGATGCATCTGTACATTATGTGGCCAGGTCTCCCTTTTTGGGCTCCCCATCGGCCACTTGGTTCCTCGCTTACCTCTGCTTAGCGGAGGAACAGAGTGCCATGGAGATGCAGGCTGTGTAGTGGCGGGCGGTCTGGCGATCGAGTTGACGGAGGCTCCCGGCGGCATTTGTTGCAGTGCGCCACCATCTTGCGGTGTAGCCATGCATGTGCAAGGCGCAGCGCATGCGCAGAGAGATGCCGGTATGTGCGGCTGCCATTATTAGAGCACGCGCAGAAGCAGAGTAGTTGCAGGGCCATTACACAGCAGCACCGCAGGGGAACTACAATACAAAGAAGCCCCAGGGGCTGCACAGACTACACATGGACGCAAGCGGCCAATTGGGTCGCAAGAATCATGGAGGACTGGTATTGATACATTTGGTGGGCTGCGAGCCACGCCAGTCATAGCTGGGACATCTGTAGGGTAGGAGGTGTGTGCAGGTGTTTGTGGCATCTGCACTAGGCCACAGACCCCCTTTTAGGCCCGAGCTAGGCCCCGACTCCCCTTTCAGCTTGTGTTTGCTGCAGGGACAAGCCCAGTAGATAGGGATACTGCCCCTGTAGCACAAGTGATAGAGATTTCACCAGTACACGGCTGCGCTGGCATTAGGTGATCTGGGACCACCATGACACAGATGATAAATAACCCATATTTTTAGTTCTCTGCCATCCTCAATCCTCGTGTTATTTATTTAGTGTGGATTTTAGACCTTTTCTCCCCCACCACAACCGCGACGGCGCGCCTAGAGTGTAGAATGGTCTTGCAAGCTGGGTCAGGAGTATAGAAGGTAGAGTAGTTGTTATACTTGCCAGGTCTGGATTGTAGAGTAGCGGATCGTCGGGGTACTTTGCCACGGTCAGGATTGGAGAGTGGAGAGAAGTCATTGAGGATAGCCAAGGTCAGGGGTAGAGAGTTCAGAATGGTCGTACGTAAGCCGGGTCAGGAGAGGAGAGATGCGGAGTCCATATACGAAGCAGGGGTCAGGCAGTAGGAACAAGGCAGGAAGCAGCAAGGTACAAGGTAGGATTGCAGCAAGGCACAGCATCACATAAGGTTATGCTCAGCGATGTGTGTCTGGGTTGAGCAGATATATAAAGGAGCTTCCCTCCAATGGGAAGTGGGGCAGAACAAGAAGGGATGAAGAGATAGGCTGCTGTGTCGCACATGTGCCCACTATTGTGCAGCCCGATCAGGTCTGGGGCTCAAGCTTTGTCACGTGCGTCACCTAAAACAGTATGAACTGCTGCTTTGGATAATATGTATACAGATGGGGGGAGGGAGGGGACGGGAAGCTCTGCTCAGCTAATGGTCATTCTTAGTAACTAGTTGAGTAATGGTGCTGTACACCACTCCATATATACAATATATGGTGATATAGGGTGTGTGTAAAGTGGTTCCAGCCACACGCTTTTTCAGCATTTACCCTATGATACCCTGGTAATAGCCTTTGACTGGGATATACAGTCACTTTATTTTCATTTATGTATACCCCTTTATTTTAAGTAAATATAATAATAAAGTAACTTTTACTTCTCATCATTACTCATTATCATACTTATTTCACTTTGGAGTTATAGAGTGCTACCAGCTGAGTTCTTTTTCTTTTGTGTATTATTGCTTTGGATAATACAGTACACAATAAGTCCCATAATCTTTATTTTTGATATCAGTATCATTGATTTCCCATGAACATTATTCGTTTTCCTCTATTAAAGTTATAATCATTCCCTTTATACTACCATTTTTTTATGATGTCTGGAAACACACGGTAAAGATGGATTTTTCCTTTGGGTAATACAATTATCTACTGTATATTTTCCCTAAAATCACCTCTATTCCAGATGTGTTGCTTATTATTCGAATATGGAAATATTTTTTGTTTATATGAAATAATCTCTTTTTCCATTTCCCATCATTTCATGTCATTTCAGATTTCAGGTGGCTAAATTCCTCTAAATTAGAAAATGGTTCTTAATCCACTTGTATCTCCCTCCCCACAGTTTGTAACATTTCAAGAATTGCATTAGTTCAAAGGAGCAGTACACTAAGGTCTTATCCCAACTTTCCTTATATGTATAATCATTTAAACTCTGTTATAAATTAAAGCTCTTCCACTACGCACACCCCAGAACAAACTGATGGTCATTCATCACTGTCCGACTAAATCATCCCAGTTCCGAGAAAGCCAACCATCCACGGTATTGTATTACACCTCACTATTATATGACTGGTGGTATTATTTATTATTGATATTAATATATGCAATTGGCAGGCAGCAGCACTCAGCCAGTCTAGAAGTCTTCCCTGCATCTCACCCGTACTACCATAAACAGACAAATGTCCTCACTTGTTTATGCTTTCTCTCTCCCTCTCTTATCTTAAAGCCTCAATTTACAGGGCACCCAAGTAAGAAGTAATTACAATATTCAGCAAAACTGCTCATAACCAGCCAACTATCTTAAAATTAAATGACATTTTCATCCTGCCACAAAACTCCCACATGCCATTAAAATTACTCTTGCTTTCACTGTTTATCCTGAAAACTTCTCAAAACTCTTCTGGGCAGTAATTATATTCTACTACTGTGTATATTTATTTCTGATTGTTTTTGTACAAATTGTTTTATTGTTTGTATATCCATAACGCATAAGGTTTTGGACAAAGCCAGCTTATATCTGAATAAAACAATAGTAATAATGCTTGTAATTCTTTGCCAGTTGAAAAGGTTGTTAAATGTTGCAAGCGGTACTCGGGTAAATTGTAACTTCAGGGAATAAAGACTGATATTCCCATCCAGAGTTTCTTATGCATTTAGAAATCACAAAATAAAGGGTAACTGACCATGAATTCCTCACATTTGGTGAAATGTTAAGTGTATTTGAATAATGTCAAAGGCAATAACTGACTGGATGTTTTAAATTATTCTAAAGGTAACATGTCCCACACAACATAATGTCACTGTGTTTTAGAGCTGTGCAACCCTAAAGCATCTATGAAGCCGCTACTGATATTTACTCTATCCTACTAGTTTGAGAAAAGCAAATTATGCTTTTGGACTCAGAAAAATTTTCTATTTTTTTTCAATGAGAACAATTTTCAGGTTCACTTATATGGCGTTTGTATTGAGTTGGGGGGGAGGGGGTTCAACTTAAAACCGTTTCCTGTTAAAACGGAGAGTCACTTAATTATAATTACCATTTTCAGATGGGAGCAAACGACAATAAAAATAAGTTTAACGGAGTTTACAAGAGCACAGTTCTTGGACTGTCAAATTAGTGATGGATCGGTATCCTGACATTAAAATGTGTGACTGTGTGATTTTACAGGCCTGTAAGTATACAAACTACTGTATTTAGACTTCCTAGAATTATCCTTTGAAGTCATATATTAGAACAAGTGTGTGGCTGTGCCTAGTATTTTTTTGAACAGTATCTTCCCATGACTACCACTAATTTGTTAAAAGTCTCTACATGTCAGTATATGAAACTATACATAGAGTATCTGTTTGTGCTATTATTAGTGATATTTAAACACAAATAACATGTATTGTACCTGCCAGGGACAGAAATGCTGCCATACTTTGAACCTCTAACTCTTCTATTCAAAATTGGCATATCTTCTATGTTCTTCAAAACTGTATCCATGATAAATAATGTATGTCCTCCAATTCATTGCAAAACTTTACGACTATTACTAAACTGACCATATCTAAAACTAAAGCCAGTTCAGTACCCGTTCTTTCTTGAAGTGCTGATAGGAACTGGATAATTGTTTAGAGCCATTGTAACATCTGTTATTACAGTACATCATCCATTATCAGATTCAGCCTCACGCCAATTGCCAATGTCACAATCTGAGGTGGCAATTTTGCTCATTTGTGCTCCATATGGTGCACTTTCTCACCCTTTTATCTTAATGTTATTGATGTGATTACAATCACAGTGGGGACAGGGGTGTAACTACAGTACTGCAAAACCAACAGGCAATAGGAGAGGGAGATAAAATTGTGTGGACTTTTGTGGATCCCGGAGTATAAGTAGGACTGACACTGAAATTTAAAGAGTTCATCTGCATGCTGGGAAGCTATCCACAACGCTGTTTTACCATTTGCTGGCTTTAAGTGCAATATTGTTCTAATTCAGTTTAGTTTAATAAATGTTGACATGAAGAGAGTGTGTCCGGTGCCACAGCAGACAGCAGGTCTGATGTCAGTTCCAAGGATTGTACAAAGAAGCTTTATTGAGATGAATACACACTTGTAAAACAGCAGGCTACAGCATAGCCTCCTCCTCTACGCGTTTCACGCTGTCCTAGCGCTTCCCAGACGAAGCGTGAAACGCGTAGAGGAGGAGTCTGTGTTGTAGCCTGCTGTTTTACAAGTGTGTATTCATCTCAATAAAGCTTCTTTTGTACAGTCCTTGGAACTGACGTCAGACCTGCTGTTTGCTGTGGCACCGGACACTCTCTCTTCATTTCTACATGCTCACTCTGCCGGATGCACGCTACGGGAAGTGCCATCAAGGAGCAACAGGACCCAAGAGGGAAGAGCTGACAGGGGTAAGATTATCTTTCTTTACTCCGGAGCCCCGACTATCATAGTGGTCTTTCTATGCTCCGTTGGCCTCCCTTTCAGCTATTTACACTATAAGTGTTTGAATCACACAGCTGGGAGCCTGAGCGTGTGACAGCTACACACCTCTAGTTTAATAAATGTATTGTGCCATGATCTTTTTCTCTCTTTTGTACCGAGTAATATCCTGATTTAGCTCCATCTATCCAATTAACCTCAGAAGCTCCAAATTAACCTGAGAAGCTCGAGATTTCAAGAAATCTTTGAACGTAAACTATCTAATTTGTAAGTGTATGAACTTAACTCAAAGTACTAATTAGGTTGAATTACATTTATTAATACACAACATATATTCACAATAGGTTGAGCGCTTGGTTGTAGTATAGTTTTCTTTTTCACATTAATACACTGTTTTCTTTCTTTTTTGTCTTTTTTGTATTTATACAATTTAAACTCAAACATCTATACTTGAGTCAACGCGCCGAAGGACATCTTCTTTTTCTTGCAGGAATAATTATGTGTTGTCCAATCGGTGGGGAGCGCAGATATGTGAATAAAGAATATGAAAACACAAAATAGTGCAATATGTCTTGAAAAAAATCAATAGACTTCAGTGTAACTTATAGACTGGGTACTCGCAATCTATCTGTTCTTTTAAGCATTTTTCATCAGTGGCAGTGGGAGTGTTATACAATTTATCAGGAAGGTAAGTAAAAGCATATATACACTCACACGGTGTCATACAATAACAGGCACATCAGTGGTTATCAGGCACAAATAGACGCCATCTGGGATTGTCCGCCTTCAGCGTTCACCCTCTGCCAGAACATTTCTCTTTTGTTAAGCAAGTTCAATTTGTCACCTCAACTAATAGGTATTTTGATGTGTTCAAATCCCACAAAACAAAAGATTTGTCTCTCCCATCTCGTCCCTCCCCCTACATCCTAGTTTAAAATATCCCCCAACCTTTTTAACATTCTCCCCCCTAGCACCTCCCCCCTAGCACAGAAGATCACTCTTCATTGAGGTGCAATCCGTCCATACCATAAGAATTGCACCTCCCAGAAAAGGTGCCCTAAAAACTCGAAACCCTCCTCCCTACACAACTTTCTAAGTCATGCATTAACATACCTAATCTCCGCCTGTCTCCCTGGGGTAGTGCATGGCACTGGTAGTATTTCAGAAAATACTACCTTGGAGGTCTTTGCCTTAAGCTTGCAGCCCAGACCCCTGAAATAATTTTTTAGGATTCTCCATTTTTCACTAAGTTTGTGATTGGTGCCAACGTGTACCAAGACCGCCGGGTCAGTCCCAGCCCCTCCCAACAATCTGTCTACCCGATCCACAATGCGCCGAACTCGAGCCCCCAGGAGACAACAACCTGTTCGGTTAATGCGGTCATGGCAACAGATTGCCCTTTCTACCTTCCTAATAATGGAATCCCCTACCACCACAATCTTTCTTGGTCTCTGAATATCCCGAGTCCCCTCTGTGCTGGAGGAACTATTCCCTTGGCTGCTAGAGGAATCAGTCTCCCCAAGCATTGCAATTCCTGCATTTACACTCCCAATATCACTCACTATGGCAAATCTATTGGGATGGGTCATCTCAGCACTTGTCTGCCTCTTCCTCTTCCCCCTGCTGCCCCTTCTAAATGTTACCCAGCTACCTACTTGCTTCTCTCTCACAGCTCCTCCCTCTACACCACTAGTCCCAGCCAGGCCCCGCTCAGTGAGCACTAAACTCCTTTCAAGATTGTCAATGTCTCTCAATATTGCAGGTTTCCTCTTCAGATCAGCTGACAAATGCATAAGAAGGAAAAGTATACCAAATGCCTTCATAATTTGATGCTAAAAGATGCAAGAAAAAATATTAGAATATCCACATCACTTTTGTTACAGAATTGCCTTGAAACATCAACCCCAATATGTGGTTAACTTTTTTCACTACCATTGAAATGTTTAATTGATAGCTTGAGCTGGTATGTGGCCATTCTATGTTGCAGAAAATTTGGTCAGTAACCTATACTGTCAGCAGTGTTTTTTCTTGATAAATGTGTCTCAGTATCTCCATTTAGTCTTATTCACTTCCTACCAAAAGCTCTCATTTCATTAACAAGCATCTTCCCAAAACAGCAGACTTTTATGTTTCAGTTGATAGAAGTTAAGGCTATAACTATTGCCATATATCTCTACTAAGTGGGTTTTTAGAGGTTAGCATAACACATTGCAGAATAATTGGAATCAGGCTTCGTTAAGCACATTACTATATTGTCTGATAAATGTTTATGGTTTAACTTAGAGTTAATAGCAGCAAGTTAGGAATCTCATATAGACGGCATTAATCACAGTGCACTGTTATGAAAGAAGGTGCTTATTTGTGCTTTGTGCATATTACAGTTGCGTAGTTTCTCAAACAGTTTATGTTTACATTTGTGCTTCTGTGTTTTGAACAGCTATTTATTGTAACCAGCTCCTCTTGGTATTATAAAATCCATCTCTTTTTAATATGAATTTTAGATTGCTGAGAGGAGGGGGGGGTGCTTACTGTATGCCTTAGAGGCCAGTAAACCACAGAAGGAATGCATGTGTAGCCCTGACGAGGAGCGCCAGGTGCATTCATTGATTAGACAAGTCCTTTGGGAATCCCTGAGGAGCACTTGGTTTTAGTCACTGGCCAGTATACCTGTACCTTTACTGTGAGTTGGGCAGGGCAGAGAAAGAATGCAAAGACAAGTCCAACTGGTCCTAAAAAGGATATTATTAAATGAAGTCCAATCATCTTCTAACATGTCCTGGCAAGTCCAGTCTTTGGTCTGGCAAACCAGCGGCACCATTCCTAAGGGTGTTGAGGGTTATCCCCATGGTGGTCACACTGACACCATACTTATGTTTGAGTTGTTAAGGTTACCCCCTTGAATGCCACTGCATCTTTAAGGCATTGCCTTGGCATACCTTGCAAACCCAGTGCTAGGGTAGTTAGCATAGAACTCCCTTGAACATGCTTTACTAGTTTCCTTGGATATAAAGAGGTTAATGCTATTATTTTTAAATGAGATATGTTTTAGTTTTTTATTCAAATACTCCACGCTGGTATTATGCCCAGTTTAACTTTTTGTTCCACAGCCACAGTATAGATAGCCGAGCTGGCAGCTGGCAGGACATTAAACAAAAAATATTGACCATTTTCACACTGCTCTATTCTCATTGGTTTACTGAATTACAGCCCATGGGAATAGGTCATTTTTTGATATTTACTCATTTGCTGATTTAGATTTCACTCAATAAAATTCATATTGCTAAAACTGAAAAAACCTTGTTTTTAATAAATTATTGATCGGAAAGCGGTTAATTGAATTGAAGCATGTGATTAATAGTGCGAAGCCTCTGTAAAAGTTAGCAAATGTAGCATATTTTGGACGCTCTTTAAAAAATACCAGATGGCGCTCAAACACTCTTACTCAGTGTAACAAATAGCATATATAATCAATAATTAACAGTGAAAAAATATATATACAGTACATACATACAATTGACTATATAAACTAATATATATGTTGTATATATATATATATATGCATAATAATATATATGCTGATTTGAGCTGTATTGTAACCCACTTTTTCACTGGGTGTAGAACAAATCTATAAATATTCTATAACCTGATAAATACAGTATGGTACAGTCAGGGCCGTTTTAAGACCTTCGTAGGCCTGTGTGTCCGATATTTGTACTCATTTTTATGCTAATTTTATTGTTTGCTTGTTTCTTTCGATACTAGTGATATTTGGCACCGATACTTTTGTTTCGATATTTAAAGGAATCGATACTTCGAAGGCTTTTAAATTAAAATTGGCTGTTTTCTCTTATTTTGTGATTTTTTTTTTTGTTCAGGTATTTTTTCAAGAGAAATATTGTAGGCCCTAAAAGGTTCGTAGGCCCGAGGCACTCTGCCCAGCCGGCCTAATGTATAAAGCGGGCCTGGGTACAGTACATGCAGGAGAGAGTAGTAATACAATGAGGGCATTTCTAAATGGTAGTAAATGAGGAGATGCCTTATAATAGCTGAGAGAGGATAAAGGGAGGGGGGGTGAGAGATGATGAAGGGAGGGGGGTGAGAGGAGGAGGGGGTGGAAGGAGGAGTAGGGGGAGGTGAGAGAAGGAGGAAGGGGGGCGAAAGGGGGGGGTGAGAGAGAACAGGTTGCTAAAATTTCTGAATCCCACCACTGTGTGTAATGGTTGTTGTTTTCCTCATGTTTATCTATTTAATTTATTTAGCCTCTCTTCCTGGGATAAGGCCAACCTGGTCTAAGTTAACTAGTTATGGTAGATAATGTAGACTGACTAGAAGAATGATACATTGCTGCACACTACTATAATCAGAAAAAAAGGGGATACAACAACCGGTGCTCCTGGTTCAGGATTCTCTGTATCAATCCAGGGTATAACGAAGGGAAGAAAATCAGGGCTCCACGGATTTGCTCAATAAACTAATTTATTGCCAATAGACTTAACGTTTCCGATACACACGCCTTTCTCAGCCATTTCTGCTTTTGAGAACGATAACGTACACTACCTATTCAATCTATTTGCTAAAATGTTTGCAAAGATTTTAATATCCACATACAGGCGCGAAATTGGCCTGTAGCTAGCATAGGATCCTGTATATACTGCTTTGGAATAACAGTGACATGCACTTCCAACGTTTGGGGTGCCCTCGGAATTAAACACTGCTTTCATATGAATGTTTAAAATGTCTAAAAATTATTTAGGTATGTATTTTTTATCTTATGCACTATTTTACTATGTAATTTAAAATGGATAGATTTGAACCTTGATATACTCTAAATAAATAGCCGTGATCCATGCAGATGGCCACAGTGGCTTAACCTGAGGACTTGAAGACCACACATGCGTCTTGATCACACTGCCTGTACGCATTTGGTTGTTCAAAGTGCAGCTGATTTTATTAGTATAAATTTTTAACAAGTAGAGGAGTTGATCAGTGTGTCCAGTATATTGCTTGTGCTTGCTGGGGAGTTAACTGTATTTTGTTCTCTTTTATGTGATTGCTTAGGCTACGGCCCCAGTCCTCCCTGCTGCATGCGCGCCTGGCGGTATGACGGCACGTGCAGGGATTACAGCCGTGATCGACGGTCTGTAGGGGAGCTCTAAAGGAGCACGGGGGCTGCCATTGGGAAGAAAACATTCTTGTCTTCCGTGCTAGTGTATGCGTCACAGCGCTTTGCGTGCCCACACACAGCCACCGGGGCCTGCCCCATAGAGGGCTGTGCTGTGCTGTAGTGTGTGGCGCGACCACTGGGAACTCAGTCTAAGGGTGTGGAAAGGTTAAGATGCAGTCATTTGAAATTGCTGGTGCCTGAATCATCTGTTTGCCCTATATGAACAAATATTCCAAGCTCGATCTGTTCGTAAGCATCTTGTCGTTCCAAGTGCAGCTGCTTTTCTAAGTGAGAGTTTCAAACAAATAGGAGTGCAGCTGGGTTTCGAAGTGTGAATTTTAATCAAACAGGAGTTTGAATACAGGACACAGTGCACACAGCATTGGCAATAGCATTTTCAGCTGCTACTGTACAATGTTTGGTGTCGCATAGTATGTATGTATGTCTATCTTTATTCATCTGGTGCCCACAGTGTGCTCAGCACTTTATATAGACAATACAGTGCAGGGAATTATCAAACATTAAGTGCAGCAAAGTCAGAAAATAGAAAAAAAAATCCCTGCCCCAGAGAGCTTACAATCTAAGTGTAATGGATGCAAGGCAGTAGTTTTCAATGAGACATTCATGGAAGTTCAGGTCTCATTTGTGGGTGATTTAATTCTGATCTAACTTCGCAGTGCAATGAAAATAAAAAATAAAGTTTTGACTTTTCAGACTCTACTGCGCCGCTCCTCACCTCAGACAAGCCCCGTTGCGTTTGCCTTCCCAGCCATGGTTCATGCCTGGCTGACGGGTGGCTGATCTGTTAAATGATAATGATTAGGATTTAATAGGCTGCAATGCTTCGCGTGTCTACCAGATGGCATAAATTCATGAATTGTAATGCAGTATATATATATATATATATATATACTGTGCAGTATTGCAGCCAGCGGGAATAAAATGCTTCAATCCCTGCCTGGAAAATAACGCAATGCACTCGGGCAGAAAACAGTCACAAACCTCAATACACCCGAGTATACCCGAATTCGTGGGACTAGCCGAGCTCGAATAAAGTGTGTCGCCAGTGTACATAGGGCCAATGTTATACAATACTGGTGCAAAAATCCACTAGAATTATCAAAACATATGTCATCAGTTTGCTCTATGGAGCTTTTGGTAAGATGCAGTACACTAAAAGTGTAAAATACATAAGGAATAATAAAATATACATACACTGTACCTGCTAGCAAACAATATTTTCCTTACAACAAAGAGAATAAAAGCTTCTGTATGGACATACTGTCTATAGAGTGACATCATAAGTTACAACATTATATTTGAAATAATAACAATTTAATATCAACCAGATGTGAAAATGATGACCAAATGATGTACAGATGTAGCCAAAATTATTGCAACCCACGGCGCGCTCCCACGGGTGAAATAGCTCGATAACCTATGTCCTCTGATGTATGCTCTGTGTATGACCCCCTGCAGCGTCCCACAGTTTGCAATACTGTACGTTTGCTTCATCTGCATACCATATATGCCACAAAGCAAAAGGAGGGAAATAAGGAAAATGGGAACCAATAAGAAAAACATTTAAGTATTTGTAGAAAAGGTAAATGAGAAGAATATATGTCACTGCTTTATGTTAGCAGTGGTGGATTACAGATTCGGTCAGGTTTGTTGAAATCTCCCATTGCACTTTTAGAATAACATAGCTCTATAGATATTATCAGTATGCAGCGTTCATATTGCAGGGAGTTCCTGGGGAACAAATGTAACTATAACAGAAAAGGGTTTTAGCTTATGGATACAGTTTGTTTTTGTTTTTTGTAACTTTTGCTTAGAGAACCAATTATTTCTATTGTTTACAATCCGGAAAATGCACTGCAAAAAATAAAGCACTTTAGTGACGTGCACTCTGAGACTAATTATGCAGCAATTTTTCACAAAGATTTACCAGTCCATGGGACAACTATTACATAAATATAGTGTAGGTACTTGCATACGGTTATGCCTTGACATGGCATGCAGGCTTATAAATTCTTTGGCCAAAGGGTTTAACAAAATACCCCTTTTCATGAGATTATTATTTTATTTTAGCCTAAGATAAAGCTGTTAGGAGGGCAGGAATCGTTCTTTTTGTTTTTCTATATGTAAGGCCTATCTTTTTACCTGCAGCAAACTTCTATAGGGAGGAGCGCGGTATTATGTACAGTTATACATGTTATGGAGTTATCTATGTTCTGATCTGTGTTCAGTAAACCTGTTATATATATACACAAGCGTGTGTGTATTGTATTGCATGTCTTTATATATATATATAGCGCCAAAAGTGTACTCAGCGCTTCACAAAGAATACAGTACAGGGAATTTTAAAACTACAATAAGTGCATCAAAAATGAGACAGTGGGAAAGGAAATCCCTGCCCCGAAGAGCTTACAATCTAAGAGGTTTGAGGGGAAACTTGCAGAGACAGCAGGTGAGGGAATAAGTGCTGTAGATGGGTGTGCTTGGCCACAATGGGTGGTATAAGTGACTGTGGGACAATAGCCATGAGTGCAGGCTATTGGGATGCTTGATTTGTGGGGCGAGTTTTAAGGTTAGTCAGTGTTAAATGAAAAGGTTAACACCATTTACAGGGGAAGAGATGGCAGGGAGGTGTGGGTGAGATCAGGTGTGTATGTCTGGCTTCAGGCTTAGGGGAGATCCCCAGCAGCAGGAAGGAGTAGATAGAGGGTGTGAATAGTGGATTTGTGTGGGTCTTTTTTTTATTGAGGGGTAAAGAAGTTGTTGGGAGAGAGGTGTATAATAGTGGGGTAGTTGGAGAGAACAGGGACATTCACCAAGAAGTGAGGAAACAGTAAACAGAAAAAGAAATGTGTATTGCATTGGGTCATGTGCAAGGGGTATCCAGCAGTGCTAGGATCCTTCACAGGTGGAGGCTCTGTCACTACATGAACCAGGTACACCCCAAGCTCCCTGCAACGGAGGATCAGGCCTCCTGTGAGCCTACAGGAAACAGCGCACCACATGTAGTCACCCTAGACACGGGGGAAAGGGGCTACATTTATTATCACAGTTCAAAGTAAAGTAATATTGCAGAGCACTGTGGAAGAAATGGGTTAAATAGAAAACCTTTGATTCTGCAATAAAATGTCTCTTCTCTAACCCGTTCTAAATGTATGTTCCAAGATTATATTTTTTAACATCTATAGCTAAATTGCTGCGTTATAAAGCAAATACTCTATGTGCACACATGAAATGGCAGAAAACATTTGACATTGTGCTAAACCCATGTTTCTTTTTCACGTTTTAAGCTTTGGCTGAATACAAGTGTAAATTTAGAAATAACTCATTGTTTAAAAGAGAAAGGTATTGTGAGTCAGAATTAAGTTAAAACATTCAGTACTAAATGTTTTTGACTGAGACATATTATTATCCCTCTGAAAACAATTTGAAATTGCCTAAATCCATCTTCATGATGAATTATTTTATGTAATGCAGTAACATTTAGAGTATCTCACGTATACTTTTTGTCAATTTAATGTCTTGTGAAGCTCAAAAACATCAGAAGACTTTCTAATATAAAATGGTCATTTGCATACCAGGGCCAAAATAAAATAATATCACTACAGACATACAGTAAGAAGCTAAAAAAAATTGAATGCATAAATTGGTAAGTCGGGAGCATTTATTCATGACTATAAAAAAAGATATTCGAAATAAAGGTTTGTTTTACTGATAAAACCAAATGAAAATAAAGAATGTTGTTTTTCAAGAAAAAGAAAACATTAAAAACCTTATATTACTGTTTATCAAATACTCTTAGAGACAATAATAAAATGCTAGACACCCAGTCTATAAATAAAATAATGACAGCACCTACTGTAACATTATTTGTTTTTACTTTGCAGATAGTGTTCATAGTTTCCTTACCTCCAGGTGCTTGTTGATTTTCCCCTATATTCTGACTGCGCCTCCAGTATCGGGCTGTTTCTCTTTTGTTTGTTTCACTGCAGCACAAAGATAGTATTAGCGACCCTGTTCATTAAACTGTGAGGTTTGCCATGCAAGTTCGCCTGGTATAGCCTGGCTCCTTGGCCTTTAGCCAAGGGACTGCATCTCCTCGTGGACACTGTCCCTTGGGTAAATTAGGTCTTAGCCAGCCATTGCCTGGTTGGGAAGCGGCAATTTCCGATTGGTGGACCAGAAATGTTCTAGTGGACGGTGATTGGGTGGGTTAAAAGGGTCCGTTGGCCGGCACGTGGCTAGTTAATTCAAATTGGAGACGTTGGGGCGTGGGTATTAAAGGGAAGGGCTGACTGTTACTGGCCAGCAGTTTTGTAATCTTCCCTCCCTATAGGGGCTGTTATTTATATTACAAAAAATTTTAAAAGATGATTGTCACAGCAGTTTTTTTTTGTACTTGGTGTTAATATTTTATGGTTATAATGGTTATGCTCTTAACTGGGAGGCAGAGTTGGTTTGGATTATTGAAAGCTATTTATTATGCCTTAAGGCTGGGGGGTGGGAGGGGAGGTGCAAGGGGTTTTTGTTCTTTTACATTTAAAATGTAAGTATTTGTTAATAAACCATACTGATGCCTTTACAACCATGTCCAAAAGTGTTCTGTCTCTTATTTTAATAGTTAAGTTTAAGGGGCGTATTTGTCCTGAGTGGGACAATGGAATGCAGTTTGATGCAATAAAAATTGGGAGTGTTCGCAGATTATTTTTCCCATCAAATTTGTTTTATTTCATGCAGCATGTTTTTTGGTATATAAGGAGAAAGGGTGCTTACTATCATGGACTCCCTGTTTTCTCAGCAAAATCCACAATCTTGCATGCCTGGGGGAGTGAGCGGAAAGATCTCTGGATGAGCATTTCACATTGATGTGAAGAGCAGGAAAAAAATCATCACCCAAAATGCAATTTTCACCTGGCTGGGTTTTCACACAGAAACACTATTCTCACTGTCTAATAATGAATAAGCCCAATTTGACTCTCTCTGCAGTGTAGGTTCTCAGGTTGTTGTGGGCATCTGGATGATAGCAGTTCCTGGTATTAGAAATGCGTGTGTTTGCTAGTATTAGCAGAAAATGAAAAACTCTCAAAAATATCAAACACATACACTTTAGTATTATTATTAATAATTTAAAAAAGTGAATGAAATAAAATATTGTTAAAGGTGGTCATCAATATGTTGTGCAGCATTCAATTCTGCTAATAGAATATAGCAATTCTTATGAAGTATCTCATTAATTGTTTTATTAGCTTGAATATAAATTAGGTATTTTAAGGACTGCTAGTGTTATGTCCGTACTGTCAACTTCCTTTATTGTGTGATCACATTGTGTTACATTATATCTTACCAAGTCTAATTTTTATTATTATAGGGGTGAGGAAGCATGAGAGTCCTAGGCGCGTGTTCAGACCCCTTGGTACTCTGTATTCAGTGGGTGAATCGAAAAACTTTCACACTGTACAAGCATCTGATCCATATTGCCTCCACGTATAGGTCTAATGACTTGGTCAAAAGGCATGTAGCGTGTGGATGATAACTGGTGTCCACACATAGGAAATGTTTAGCAACTGGCTCATCCGTAGAGCCGTTCTAATACTAGAACTATAAATTCTTCCTAGAATAGTCTCTGGGTCTTACCTATATAATATAGTCCACAGGGGCAAACAATAAGATAAATAACGTACATGGATGAGTACAGGTGAGTCACTGACGTATATGATATTGTTTGCCCGTACGTGGGTGTTTGAAATGCATGCCTGATGTCAAGGGGGGGGCGCGGTTTACAGAGGCCCCTCGCGCTTCTCGGAGGCACTTAAATTAAGTGCCAGGGGAGCTGCAAGGCCTCTGTAAACCTTTACTTACCTTGGCTCCACACGCGTCGCCATGGCAACGCAGCGTCATGGGTCATGTGACGTCACGTTTCTATGGCAATTTGACGTCATGATACCGGAGCCGACGCCAGAGCCCAGGTAAGTGGGGGTGGGGGGGGCACAGGAGTGAGGTGACCGCCGGCAAGGGGGCGCAGGGAAAAAAGTTTGCGCCCCCCTGCCTTATGTTATCATATTTCGAGATAGGGTCTGTAGTCACAAGAAGGTCTCAAAGATTTTTACCCCTGCTATGTCTGAACAGGGGATGTTGTCTCAATGAAACATCTGAGGTTTTGTCACTTGAGAGAATGTGCCAGTCACGGCACATAAGTCTTTCGCGATCGAGCTATATCTATTGAAAATGATCATTCATTTACAACTGTCTGGGTGGCCCTATCTGTCCCTGTAAGGAGATTAGTTCTATCACACTACATGGCCCATATGAGGCAGGACCTGACGTCTTCTTTCTTGTATCCCCTCTGAATAAACTTAAATTCCTAAAGGCTAAGTTGCTTATTGCGTTCTGTTGGATCACTGACATCTGCATGACATGTATATTCTGAGAGTATGAGAGGTCACATCTGAGTGGCAGTGGGTGGAACATACTGGCATGCAGCTAGGTGTTGCGGTCAATAGGTTTAGTAAACAGTGTGGTAACAGTAACCTCTCTCTAGTGTTGTCTCACATCTAGACAGTGGACCTCATGTTTATCGCAGGTCATGGTCAATTTAACTGGTGTTAGTAAAGAATGAAGTATCTCAAGGAGGGTGATGAGTAGGTCACGAGAGCCTGTCCAGATGAAAAACAGATCGATAAAACGTCAGTAACCCAAAATAAAGGGGAAGTAGAGTCTGTTTGGTAAAATGTAGACAGTTTTGTAGTCATACATATACACACATTCCCATAGGCAGGAACCATAGTGGAGCCCATACAGTAGCTGTGCAATACTGTATGTTTGGAGAGAAAAAATTAGTCTCAAATGTAAAGTAATTCTTATGGAGAATGCTGTTAGTTGACGGTGTGCACTGCAACCCATCAGCTGGTTTAGCTCACACTGCTAGAGCTGTTGTTCTGAATAACAGAGATTGTGTGGGTTGGACTTCTGATCCTGTTGGGTCTGACACCATACCCCATTCCTATGTATCTTAGACTTGTCAACCCAATAACACTTTATGTGCTTTGGGAAGCAAGTGGGATAGCTTCCTCCAGTTTGTAGAGTTTTATTTATTGTAAAATAAAGTATTTCATTTCAGTATGTGTCTGACAGATATACACTGGCGACACTCTTTATTCGAGCTCGGCTAGTCCCACGAATTCGGGTATACCCGGGTGTATTGAGGTTTGTGACTGTTTTCTGCCCGAGTGCATTGAGTTATTTTCCAGGCAGGGATTGAAGCATTTTATTCCCGCTGGCTGCAATACTGCACAGTATATATATATATATATATATATATATATATATATATATATATATATATATATATATATATATATATATATATATATATATATATATATATATATACTGCATTACAATTCATGAATTTATGCCATCTGGTAGACACGCGAAGCATTGCAGCCTATTAAATCCTAATCATTATCATTTAACAGATCAGCCGCCCATCAGCCAGGCACGAACCCAGGCTGGGAAGGCAAATGCAATGGGGCTTGTCAGAGGTGAGGAGCGGCGCATTCCAGGTATCTGCCAGGTACATACTGGGTATTTGCTCGAATAAAGTGTGTCGCAGCAGTAATTGTGAATATTTATTTCCCTATTCTGTTATACCATAGCCATTTTTGTGCATATTAGTCATGTAGCACCAAAATGAGTGCATATACAGTACCTGTAGTAGTTCCCTCACCCTTGCTTCCTTTCAAAGCAGACCACTTCCACTTCCTGGTTGACAGTTTAATGTTCCTTGTGAAGCACATTTGAGATATATGTGAAATATTGATAGCTAGATCAGCTACACGTGTGAGCAGTGAGCAGCTAAGAAGTAGGATGTGACAATAGCACTCCTTATCAGCTGGTTTAGCTCACACTAGTAGTGCTGTGGCCTAGAAAAGCAGTGGTTGTGGGTTCTAGTCCTGTTGGATCTAACATGCTTCCAGTCATTAGGTTGGTGCCTTAGGCTTATTATCAACTCTATATAGTTGGTAATATAGTTGACAATTTTTTGAGCGCAGATCACTTTTTTTCTTTATCACAATAGTTGGCATGGAAATTATTTTGAGAAGTGTGGGATGAGACTAATTTAAATATACTTTGTATAGCCATTAGCAAATCGCTAAGTTGTGCTCCTTTTTTTAGCAGAGGCATGTCTCCCTAATTTATTTGGAGGGACACTTGAGGACATATATTCACAACTTGGCAGGGATACACAGTATATACAACTGGTGACTACCGATAAAATTAGAAAGGTCTCCCACTCCCAAGCAGTGAAAGATCTTTGTACCACTTTCCTGTTTGTGATCATTTGTTGCAAATATTCCCAGCACTTTAAACTGTAACAATAGACAATGTTACCCTAGTAATATAAGGATACAGTAGAGTCTCGGTTATCCGACCTAAACAGGACCAATACCGTGTCAGATAACCGTAAATGTCGGATAATACGGAAAGTATTACCCGACATTTGTGCCCCCTCCCACCCTCCCTTTTCACTTGCCAGGCTTACCGTTGGCACAGCGGGAGCAGACTGGCACAGGAGTCAGGCAGCTGGCGGCTGCAGTAGAAAACCATGTTAGCTGAGGGAACAGGTTGAAACAGCGGGCGGCAGCGGTGGCAGCAGGGGAAGACATGCAATCGGAGGAGGAGCAGAGCAGCACAGGAGACGGCAGGGGAGGAACGCACTGTAACACCGGAAGTTGACCGGCATCTGACTTCCGATGTCGCCGGTAAGCCTCATACAGTAAGTGAGAAGGTGGGGGGAACATGTCGGATAAAACGGAGTGCCGATTAACCGAGACTCTACTGTACATTCTATCTGCTGAGTTACACTGACTTAAGCAGCCATTATGTTAGGCACACAATCAGGATTTTGACACATTTATAACAGGTGCACCAAACGATTGCCAGCTTAGGTAAGAATGTAGAATTATACATTGCCCCATGCTTTACATAGAAAAAAAAAGTTGAAAAGTAGCATTGCTGCTTAAAAAGTAAGAATTGTGGTTCTTGTAGGAAGTGGCCTGATCAACGCAACCGTTGTAGTGCTGTCTTATTTTTTATTTTTAAGAATGGTAATAAAATGCAGTTCCAAAGCCAAACCTATTCCTTTTGTACATATACATTCTGGACTGCAGCTATTCTCAAGTGTTTTTTTTTTTTTAAAGGGTTCTGTTTATTTTGCTCCGGGTGCCATAATGGAATATGTTTTGCCCTTGGAGATTGAACAATAAACAATGAAAATGATGCAAGCATTTTAAAAGTTAAGTGACATTAAAAGAGTTTTCGTTTTTGAAGGTATGTGAAAAATAAAAAACGCATAGTGTTTGCAAGAGTGGATGATACAATCCATGGTGAACATTACTGTATTACATACAGTATAGTGTTATCAAGCGCTGCTTTTACAGTACATGTTTCAATACAATACAGTATGCTATTCACAGCTTTGGCTTCAATTAGCTACTGAAAGGAATAAAAGAAGACCAAACTTCATATACTAAAATAGATTTTTTTTTCTATTTAATAAAAATATGGGCAACAAAACATATTCTAATATCACCTATTATATTGTAAAATCCACATTTAGGGACAGCAACACATAGCTCAAACATATTATACAGACTTTCTTTATTTTCTGCTATATTCATGGTTCATTTTCAAAAACAGGAACCATTGTCAAAGAATGTTTACACAATGTGTACTCTATACCTTTGTCTTCCTGGTTATGTGATGTCTCCAAGTGCTACTGGAAGTACACCCGGGGCTATTTTAATGTCTTCTGCAATGTCTGCTAGAAGATGGACCCTAATAATGGCGATGTTTTAGAAGCTACAGTAGGGGTGGGCAACTCCAGTCCTTAAGGGCCACCAACAGGTCAGGTTTTCAGGATATGTCTACTTCAGCACAGGTGGCTCAATCAGTGGCTCAGACACAGATTTAACCAGTTGTGCTGAAGTAGCCATATCCTGAAAACTTGACCTGTTCGTGGCCCTTGAAGACTGGAGTTGCCCGCCCCTGCGTTACACTGTGCAATGATACATTGAATCTGCTGATCAGTTCTATTTACCAAAAACCTACTGTATCTGAGTTTAAAATACCCATTGCCAATTCAAGTACAGTGAGAGAGATTTTGGTTGTGGATTTTTTGTCAACACCATAAAAATAGGTGTTGCCAAATTCAGCACTAATATCATGCGTTACCTAGAAAAGCTAAATATTTTACGTGAAAATATCCATTTTGGCGGTAGGCAATATAGGTGTAGGTTTATAGTATAGGCAAAATAGACATACGGTACTTTCTTCTCTGCTGCTAACTCATAGCCTGTGAAAATGTAGCAGTAATACCGCCCATGGCCACCATGGCAGGGCCACCATGGCAGGGCCACCATGGCAGGGCCCATGAAAACCGTCAGGCGCACTCAGGAATACTTATTAAGAAAATCACTTATCACTTGCACATTATGGGAATTACATTGCAAGTTGCTGCCTCACCCTTGTTGGTAGATACAAAAACAACATGTACGTAATGTATAGTGTGGCTCACACTATAGTAGTTAAGTTTATACGCTTTGCTGTCACGCTGTCTTCTATGCAGGGAAGAATATATAATATAAATATATACATACACTGTATACTTCTGAGCGCATTGTAGCATATCTATTCACTTGAATGAGCTCTAAGGTGTCTTGTTGCATAACACCACTAAGTAAATATGGGCCATAATGTCTTAAAAATATTATAAGCTAATCATACATTATCTAGTTAGATTGTTAAATAAATGAATAGCCCCTTCTGCTTTTGCTGCATCATATTTACATACATTAATAGAAGACACACATTTTAATTTATTAAATGGTTTATCAAGCTGTCATGTGATTTTATTCAATTGCTAAGTGAATTCAAATGGCACGGATTATTGTTTTAAATTTGTGTCGTTTTGTGTCTTCGCACATCACTCATGTTACACATAATCTGGACAATTTCATTTGCAGACTAAATGAAATCAATCCTAATGATCTCCTTCCTGAAACCCCTTACTTTCCCTAATGTAGCACTGTATGTTCCATGCCCACTGTGCACTATTGAATTCCAATACCTGTTAAAGCTACTCTCCTTTTATCTGTTAATTATCTCTACTATACCATTTCTATTCTGTCTTTTGATAGACTCTTGCGTGGCGCTGGTGTTTGTTTTTCTTTTGCAGTATGGTGCGTACCATCCCTGTTATGATTCTAAGCACAATTAGAATTCGTTTGGAAGTCTTTAATAATTGTGAAAAACCTTCATTGCTCTCTGTCTGTAATTATTCCCAGTTCCCACTACTTCATCAGCCTCCACATTTACCGTCATCTACATATAGAAAGCTATACAGGCACAATTACAGTGTTATTATTTATATATATATATATATATATATATATATATATATATATATATATATATATATATATATATATAAACCCTGTCTTCCCATAAGAGAAGGCACAAAAGCAGCAACAAAAGCAGCAGATAAAGCAAAAAGACATGTATTAGCAGTTACAAAACAGCACACTATAAACCCAACGTTTCGGTCCTAGGCAGGACCTTCCTCAGGGGGGTGCCTAGGACCGAAACGTTGGATTTATAGTGTGCTGTTTTGTCACTGCTAATACATGTCTTTTTGCTGTATCTGCTGCTTTTGTTGCTGCTTTTGTGCCTTCTCTTATGGGAAGACAGGGTTTCTATATTGATTTCTATGGAGCATGCACCTTGACTTTACATTTGTTGCTTGGAGTGCTGGCTGCTGCTTTTTGTTTTTATATATATATATATATATATATATATATATATATATATATATATATATATATATATATATATATATATATATATATATTATAGAAGATGTAATTATATTACTTGTGCAAATTTCCTGGAATGAATGTTATTGACATTATTGACATTACACTATACAATTCTTCAACCATATTCATATTAGCTTGAGTATTTAAAAAAAAAAAACGAAGGTTGTCATTGTAATTCATCAATGTAATCAATGTGAATATGTTCCCTTGGTCCTGAAATATTAATGGAGTCTTGTCTGACCTTTTATGTTTTACCTAGCAGGTTATAACAAGCGTGTTTAATTTATTGCTTGGGTATTGTCCTTGGCACCTGGGTTACATGCACAACACAATTATAAACAGCAGAGTTAATATCTAACTTCAAGAAAATAGGAATATCCTGTGAAGTTAAAACACCAAATACATCAATAACATATGTACGTAAATGTATCATCAATCAATGAATGTATGTTTTTAGAGCACCAACTACCCAAGGGTTTTGGAGCACGCATCAATGTGGCGAGTACTTAAGGTTAGAGCCCAAATGCTTCACAGGAGAAGTGGGTCTTAAATTATTTCTTGAATACTTAGAAGGTGAGGAGAGCTTTCTAGTGTGTGGCCCTATAGACATGTAGAGAGGACATTGAACTTTTTTCGCTGTCTGATTTGAAGCCAGAGAAGTTCTTTCAGTGTTTCACTGATGTTGTCGTATCTGCACAGGTTTGTAATAGTTCTAGCTGTGGTATTCTGAATTGCCTGCAAAGAACTGATCTGGTTGTATGGCAATAGCAAGCCAAGATAGATTGAGTTGCCATAGTCAAGTGGAATTAACCAAAGTGGGGGTGACTGTCAAGTACATTGCTACCCGTGTGGGTGTATGTGAAAGGGGTTAATACCCATCTGTCCAACTGACACCTTCCCACCCCCAAAACCATCACACTACACCCCAATTATGCTGCCACCACAATGATTAATCTAAGAACTACCACTCAGGAGCCACAGTGCCCCTTTATACTAGCAAAATATGCAATGAAAACAAAACCCAAGTTAGCAAAACATGTCCACAAAGGCAGTCAGTCTCTTGAGAGTCAATCTGTGGGAGAGAGAGGAGAGAGAGGGGAGAGAGACTAACTGCTTAGTACCCTTTAGAACAGCGAAGCCCAAACTCAGTTCCTGTGGACTACCAATAAGCCAATTAACCTAGCCTTAATTATGATTAAAACAACTAGCTTTCTGCCCAGAAAAGGGGACAAGTTGGTATTGTAACTATCAAGGAGAGACCTTGAGCACCCCTGATTAACTAGATTATTTGTGAGAGATAAATGCATTTTCAATAATATGTCATTCTAAGATAGAATGACAAAAAAATAACAATTTTCAAGAATATTTCAAGTCTATTGCAGTATATGCTTTTCATTTTGGTGCAATTACACATTTGTGTGAGGTGCATGCTTCTTTGTCTGTTTTGTTAGGGCTCTCTTCTGTATTATATTTATTCTGGTTAAATATATCATTTTTACAGCAACCAGGCATGAAAAACACTGCAAATACTCATAAGAAAGTGTTTTGATTGTATTTATTTTTTGTTAACTTCCTTAAACCTCAGTGAGGAATTGTGAAAATGTGATTACACACAGCACGCGACACCACATGCTAAGCAACGTTTAAGCCTGATTCTTTCCTCAAGTAACTGCTGATGAGCAAGATTGATAGTTTTTCTTCCACAACAACAATGTACTGATGTTCTGAAATGATGGCAGCAATGAACACGCAAATAGTAAGAAGAGCAAAGAGGGGACAGTAAGTAGGTAAAATCAGGTAAGATACTGACCAGGACTGTCAACTGCTTGTATGAGGTCCAGGACCATGTGGGTTGACCTGGCCCCCAGAGGTTGTTGAGCAAAGGGGGGGGGAGAAAGATTTTGGAAGCAGGTAGAGATGCTGAAGGTTTGTGGAGTGGACCACAACAGGGCTGTAGTAACTGCAGTCTCTGCCCCAACTGCAGAGGAGGGCCAAGCCAAGTGGCGGTGGATGCCCAGCCAGACGATCACGGAAGTTATTCCCGACTTCTGGTTGTGCTCTACTTTTAGTATCAG
This sequence comes from Ascaphus truei, assembly GCF_040206685.1. Lineage (NCBI taxonomy): Eukaryota > Metazoa > Chordata > Amphibia > Anura > Ascaphidae > Ascaphus > Ascaphus truei. The sequence continues at coordinate 38,672,107 of NC_134483.1, forward strand.
CCAGACAGGACCCTCAGAGCAGCAGTCCGGGCCCAGCTATACCTCCCTGTTGGCGGACCTGCAAGTGATCGATCACTGCCTACATACCGTATATTAAAAAGCGCCAGATGATGTCACTGAATATTTAGAACATAACACCAGATACTCTGAATAGTCTTATGGCAACTGTCAACAAGGGAGCCATATGGGGAGCACTGAAATGGGGGGAAAAGTGTTTCTTGATATCAAGAGCATACACTGTACTAACATGAGGATATTTCCAACATACTGTAGAAGCAGAGAAGTTGGATGATGGAACTATACCGTAGGTGAATAGATGCTATGCCAAGGCGAGCAGGGCAACATTGGTCTGAACATAAACAGTGAGAGAAGGCAATGAGAGAATCCAAGCATGCATGAGAAATAAAATCAGCAATGCATGTTTGATTGACGTGAACAAAATATTTACACACTGGAAAACTAAAACACCCAAAGTGACGGAAATTAAAAAAATAGTTATTCCAAAATAATAATACCTAGTACAGAAAACAGATTCAAATAAATTATTATCCCTGTCCATCATTCAGTAATACTTCTGGATCAGTGAAATAATGGCATGAAAAATTTATTTTTACATTTACAGTTGTATACATTTACATTGTATTACAACCACACACCAAAAAACATATAATCACACAATATAAACCAAAACCTTTCCTGCGTGTTTGCCTTTTGTGTAGTGGCATAATGAGATTGTAAGATCTTCGGATCAGGGCTCTACTTAACTACTGTACCAGTTTGTGTTAATGTCATTTTATTGTTATTGTCTTCACAGCACCATTGCACTTCCCGGCATACTATGATAGGGCTTTAGAAATAAAAATGCTAATTAAGATGAATAAAGGGAGTATAGTCCAATTGTATTGTATGGTCATGCATTTGTATTTTCTGGCTTTCATTTTAATGTAACCACTTTTTGTGACTTGTCATGATCATGAAACATGAACTAGACTTCAAGATATAAATATATGCACAGTCAGCATTCTTATCAGGAGTTATCCAATATAGTGATACAATATATACTACCGCTGCAGCAGCCGTTATTCAAACACATCACGCGTTGTGTACATCGGAATGCCGATGTCATAACGCGGGATGTCTTCCAACCGTACCGCCTTAAGACGTGAGTGCGGCGAGTGCAGAAAATGGCATTTTAGAGTTCTGGGTTTAAAACACCTTAAATTGACACAGTAGCACAGTACTTTACACATTGAAATTCATTCATTTCATTGCACCCAAAGAAACAGAATCCATGAAATTCAACAAAGCAAACGCGATAAGTGCGGGTGCCTGGGGCGATTGGCTGCATTCATGCTGCGTGGAGTACAGCAGAGCACATGAAATCGGCGCCGTGATTTGTTTGAATAACGGCCGCTGCCGTGTATATTTGCGTTTAAACTCCCAAATAGAAATGAATTAATCCTTTGAGATCATTGTTGTAAGTTTCTTACCTCTCAGTCTTTTCCTTTTAACTTTTTGTCTATGTAGCGCACTTCCCCCCACCCCTGTGAGATATGGTGGCTACGGATTATGTGGTGCGTTACCTGTGGCTCACAGGAGGCCTGAACCTCTGCTGCTGGGAGCCTGGGTTGTACCTGATCCGTTTGATGACAGCGCCGCCACCTGCGCGAGATCCTAACAATGTGGGATAACCCCGTGCAGGACAATATAATAAACACACACCAGTATAATATAACAGGTTTTACTGCACAGAATATAATACTAATGACACTACAGAAACACTCAGATCTCACAGGACCGCAAACCCTCACCGTGACTCCCCAACACTGTGTCCACACCACTGTAGGGTTTGCCTCACTGTACTGAGAGTCAACCACCCTGCTGTCCACAGAGTCAAACATCCACCCAAGTGTGTGAGACAGCGCTGCCCACTAGTAAGTGTATTGTTGGTGCACTTGTTGAGGCGAGGTATCCGCCGGGTGTGTCCACACCTGGGCGCGCAGATGAGGAAGATGGGATCCACGGATCCGGTGACGTTATCCACGAAGCCTCCACCTCTATGTTGTGTGGGTCCCGCGTAGATTGTACCACCTTTAATAGTCTTGAAGTAGTAGCAGGTGTCTGTTCCCAGATCACCTGAGACCAGGATGCAGCCGGCTCCTGGCTGTGTCCCTCACTCTAATGCTACAGGGGCAGTGTCCCTATCTATGGGCCTATCCCTGCAGCAACCACAAGCTGAGGGGAGTTGGGGCCTAGCTGGGGTCTAATAGGGGGTATTTGGCCTAGAGCAGGTGCCACAGACACCTGCACACACAACCTACCCCTTCCTTGTCCCAGCTCCGACTGGCGTACTCCTCAGCGTGCCAAATGTAACAACTGTAGTCCTCCGTGAATCCTGTTGCCCTATTGGCTGCTTCTCCCCATCTGACTAGCAGCCTCTGGGGCTGCTGGGGATTGTAGTTCCCCTGTGGGACTTACTGCTCCTGGAGTCCAGCTCCGCATGCGCAAACTCTCTAATGGCCGCCGGACTGACTCATCCTTCTGCCCATGCGCGGCCCATACCAAAATGGGGGCACCCTGTGATGGGAGCCGCTGGCGATCCGATCGCCTCTCCTAGCTACCGCTGGCACAGCGCACCCCCGCAACCGCGCACCCCCTATGCACCCGCCGGACACATCCGCTGCAGCGGAGGTAAAGGGGTTTACGGGGGACCAATGGGACCCGGATTACACTTATAATGTCAAGTTAAAGATGTGGGTTATTACAGCTACAGTTAGCTGCATTCATTAAGGTATTGTGAACAACTATTTGGCAGAGAAACCCAGTACTGTACGTATCCCCCTAAGAATCTTGGCAGGCCTGGTTCTTCATTTTCAATTTGTCCTCAGTGTTAAGATTACTGAACCGAGACGGATTTAGATTCATAACCCCGAATTACATTAAATCTCCAAAAGTGTTGAAAATCCATCTTTGTGAACGGAAAAAGACTCTGGAAACACTGGGTCTGTTTGCTTTGTGAAATTGTGATTATGGAAGAGTGAATACGCCTGTATCTCATGCAGTGAAAATGCACTACTTGAAAATACTACAACATAGGGTTTTTGAATCGTTCTAATTTTTATTCATCACAGTGTAAAAGAGAGATAACTGATTTGGAAGGAGCATTATCCTGCTATCAGTGTATTTTATATACTTCTTTTTTTTTATTGGATTACACATTTTCTACACACACTTTTAATAGGCAAAATTGTGCATGGAGGTAATGGTGCAGAGAATAATATAGAGCCAATTGACTTTAAATGCTAGACATATTACCCCCGAATTCTACCAGACGTCTAATGAGGATTTTCTGCCAAAAAGAGCCCTAACGGACACTTTGGCTGATATAGAATAAGGGGTAAATGGAGGGGGAATTTACCGATACAGAGTTACCGACGGCATTAACCGTCATTCAAGTCAATGGCAGGTAACACCAGATTGGGGTGCGATATCCTTAGTGAATGCCGGAGTATGGTTCTAATTCAATATACGGGGAATTTCTTCTCTGTGTTAGACAGAATTTTATTTATTTATAAAATGTTTTACCAGGAAATAATGCATTTAGAGTTACCTCTCGTTTTTAAGTATGTCCTGGGCACAGAGTTATAATGACAAATAATACATGGTTACGCGTTATATTTACAGGCGTTTCATGAACAGTTAGAGACAGTATATGTTATGGGTGTATGTAGCAGTTACAGACAAGATTAAAATGTGAGACAGCTCAGATCTTGAAGGGGCTCAACCCAATTCAATCCAACGCCATCCACCTTGAACATCCAGGACAGGTAACAAAATTCTTCTTTCTTTAATCTTCTATCATTTTCTTCAATCTTCATCCGTGATTCTTTCTTTCTTTTCTTTATCTTCTGTCTTCATCTGTTAGTCCAATAACACCATGTAAAATCCACAATGTTGACACATCGGCTTCTTGAGCTCAAATGAGATGTCCCGGCCTTAAATATGGCACCTAATGTCCCATTTGAGTGGCAAATGGTTCACACGCCATCTGATTGGCTGTGAAAACCATATGCCCTTTTTTATTTATGTGACGTCATGTAAAGGCCCTGAAGCCAGCCAATCAGAATGTGACAGAGTAATTTTTGGGAAAGGATGTGACGTGATCCAAAGGGAGTCACATGGTCTACTAAAACCCATCAGATTGGGAATATAGTTCTCACAATCTGATTGGCTGAAGTACCATGTGAAGGCAGCCATGTTGGATTTAGTGACGTAATGTTAAAGGGAAATGAAGCACAGCCATCCATATCTGGATAATAGATATTTTGCCCATTACTGTACTGTATACTGTATGTGTTTGGGGTGGAGGGGAGGTGTATTTATTGAAATGTAGGGCATCTTTATTTTTTTTTACAATGCGAATGGCACCGCAGACCAGCAAGGACCCACAGGACTACCCGAGGGCCCACAGACACCCACGGGAACCACCTGAGGACCCCTAGACATCCGTGGGCACCACCCTGGGACCCACGCCAGCCTATGTTATCAATTGTGTTTTAAAATAAATAAATAATGGTTTTATGTGGGGGCACAGGGGATGGGTTGTGTATTGGTGCTTACTACATATTTTAATACACAATTTAAGACTAGAGTAGTGCAGGGGATCTCTGGAGCTAAAACCTTGTTGATTTCATGTCCGGTGACCCCCTGCCTCCCGAGATACAGGCCCCATTATGGGGTGCCGGTATCTCCTATGCATATAAATGTCCCGCGTCCCATACACTAGTCTTAAATTGTATATTAAAATATGTAGTAAGCACCAACACAACCCACCGCTTGTGTCCCCACATAAAACCATTATTTATTTAAAAACACAATTGATATTATAGGCTGGCGGGCCTGAAATCAACGTGGTTCTGCTCTGGAGACCCCCTGCTACAATACACTAGTAATAAAATGTAAATTAAAAAAAAAATTTAGGCCGAGATTTGCGCAAAGAGAGGCGTCTCTCTCTCTCTGCAGCAAAATCAAAACGCCAGGTGAGCCCTTTTCAGAGGGACGATCATCTCATCGCCAGCTACTCACCATGTTTGCAAATGTTGCTATCACTAGTATTCAGGGCTTTCTGCATACCGTGATAGCAACGCTGTCAAAAATGGCGATTTAAAATTGATGGTGATTTTTATATGACTGCTTAGTGCATAGGCCCCTTAAACTGGAGGCAGCTTTGAGAGCCTCTGGTAGGTTGTTCCAGTCGTGAGGTGCATGGTAACATAAGGAGCAGTGACCGGATTCTTTGTTGAACCTTGGGAGCGTGAACAGTCTTTCAGATCTCAGATGATAAGCGCTGCGTGCAGTAGGGGGGAGGAGCTTGTTCAGATATGTGGGTAACTTGTCCAAAAAGTATTTGAAGGCAAGACAGGAACAATTTACTTTGTGCTTGGACTCAAGTGATAGCCAATCTCCAATCTTGTTCTTGAAGCATTTTGCAGTGGTGTGTGTGTTGTAGTTACTTTGTAGGACAAAGCAAGACGGTGAATTGTAGAGGGTGTCTTGTTTACTAAGGTAAGTTTGGGTGCTGTACCATATACGATGACCCCTAGTCTATAGTTGGCATTAACATCTGTTGTGCGATGCACTTTCTAACCAGCGGGCTTAGGGAGTATTTGTTCCTATAAAGTACACCTAGTTTGGCATAGGTTTTGAATGTTAGGGTATCAATGTGCAACCCAAATGTTAAATTGGAGTCAAACCATATGCGCAGATATTTAAAACTAGTGACAGGGGCTAGGATGGTGTTAGAGTGTTAGTTCCATTAATTTTAGCGAAGCTGGACTCCTATCCAGTATAGGGATGTTGTCTACACAGCATATTGAATAAGTGTCTAAGAGGCACAGGATTAAAATGGCACCTTAATATACTCTAACTGTAATTCCATTGATCCCTCTGACCTTAAAAAATTGCCCTTTATACCCTTTTTATTAGTATATCAGACATAGATGTTACTAAAAAAATCCCATAATAAAATCAAGAAATAGCTAAATGGTTCCAAGTAAGGTACACATGCAGCATTGTGGACCTTGATTTGCAATGGTATTGTGACATCCTTGCCTTTGCATTCAAGGCCACACTCCAGAAACACCCATGTTGATGTCATGAAGTTATAGAAATATATCAGACTTCTCAACTAATTACAATTTTAATTTAACTCCCATACATAAGTATTCGGCTATGTGCAGACCTGTTATTTTTATACGATGAACAAGACTAGACGTCCCAGAATAATAGTTGATGAGATTAAAAATCAGTGAATTTGGTAATAAACATTATATACTGGATCATGTTTTGTAGAATTGTAAGTATGTTTGAAGGACTCAGCAAGTACTGTATAGGATTTTCTAGATACCCAGTGTTTTCCATACAGAAATAAATGGATGCCCTTCCCTTCAATATCTGACTTGCACCCTCTCTATCCACCTGTAACCCTCCTACCCCCACCGAATCTCAGATAGGGTCTCCTAGGGAGTCTAACGCTCAGGTTACATGTCTCTGTGTGGTGCGTACCTGCTGGCAACAGGGGGCCCTGAGTCTTCCGCGATTACATGGGGGAGAATAGGATAGGCTTCTGGGGGTTGTGCCTCCATCTCTTCTACTGGTGCAGCGCCTCCATTTCCTGCAGCCCATAGCTGTATGGGGGTGAAGTACCTACAAGAGAGTTCTCATCCCCTCCTCCCGATACACTTCACTCTCAGGCAGGAGTAATATAAAAGTGCAAGCTCTTTATTGTCTCTTCTCTCCTGAGCAGACAGTTACACAGCAGGCTGTCTTCCTTCAGGATGTCCCTGACACCACTCCCAGCCTAGGGCACCAAGAGTGGGATTAGCTCTTCCCCTACCCTCTAGGCAGGGTAGGAGGTATGGGGTGCACACTCACTCCCAGAGGGAGGCCTCAGGCCTGCCAGTCCTGGCTGGTCTGTGTCACCCTTGTCCCATCCAGTCAAGGGACAGGCTCTCAACATATTAAATAGAAAGTGGCAATACCCTAAGTAGCTCCAACAGGCACCGCCCCTGTGTCTTCTGATTGGACACAGAGCCTGGTGACCTGCCTTCACTGCCTCAGTGTACTGCCTGAAGTGGGGAAAACCCATGATTACTCCTGGAAAACCTGCCCTTATGCAGGGATTACTGCCAGGAGGAGGATAGAATAATAGCCCAAACCTACCAGGGCTACACACCTTTAAGACCCACCTTAAAACACACCTGCTTAAGGAAGCATATGAGTAGCTCCATGGCTGATAATTTACACCTCGTACATAAACCTTGGCCCCTTGCAGATGCACTTACCAGTATGCCCTCCTACTGTATCTGTATGTATCAGTATATTATTTGTTATTTATATGATTGTCACGTGTATTAATGCTGTGAACGCTATGTACATTAATGGCGCTATATAACGACATACATACATACAAATATATTGTTTATTTGCTTCCAGATGAAAGTACGTAATAAACATTATTGATGCTCAGGAAATACATACAGATTAAATATGGATGTGATATTGCCCAGATGTTGCACCATAACGTACTTCACTGAAAACAGAGAGATGTATTGCATTGGGACTAGATTGAAAAGATCTGCATAAAGCTTTAGTTCTTTGGTATGTGATATTCTAATTAATCTTTAACACCCTTGGCGGCTCAGGACACTACATAATAAAATCTGGATCTAGATGTGCTATGAGCATAAAACAAAATTATTTTAGGACACTAATTACTTACATTTCACAATGTTTCTACGATATGGTATTGCATTTTTTTTTAAATATTCCTACAGTGCACATTATTACTTACTGTGCTAATGTGATCTCTCTATGCCCTTAAAAAGCCCTTAAAAAGTCTACATACACCAGTATGTTATAAAAGCTGAAACTCTGTTTATGCTGACGATACTGTTCTCAAAATTCTAGACAGTTATTATACCCCTAGCATGTGCAGAAGTAAATCTAGTGAATGAAGACATTAATGTGACTGGTTGGGACAATATAGACTAAAGACAATCAAAGAGTCATATGATCATAGTTAAACCACCAAATATGGGAAGAGCAATTGTGTTTATACAGGTAACCTAGGCCAAACAACATACTGCATTCATCGGGTAATCGGGATCATTACAAAATCTTAACATTCATCCTTGTATCTGTCTTTAAAGATATATTTTACAGCTATTGATAAATTTACCTCATCTAGAATGTACAACTGTTTTGTAAGATGTTCTTGTCGTACAAATGAATCACTTGGAATCATTATTTTGCAATGGTTTAAACACAGAACATTGTCAAATGGTGCATTGTTAATATAGTGACAGCCATGCACAGTATGCAGTTCTTTACAAAGATAATGCACACACATTTTACAGGGAAGAATAATACTAATTGGGGAAAGTACATCTTTTGTAACAGTAAAAATAGAGGATAGGAGTCCCTGCCCTAAATAGCTCACAATCAATTGGTATCTTGGAAGGATACAAAGGCAGAATGAATATAAGTATGCAGTCACAAGATCATATTACAAAGCCATGGAAAGGCTTCATTGTCCAGTGACTATTCAGGTGTGTCTTAAAACCACACAGGGTCGTCACTTAAGGTTGGATGAAAGGGGATTTCACCAGCTACAAAGGAAAGGGTTCTTTAGAGAAAGGGCAGTTACAATGTGGAATTCATTATCCATGGAAACTGTGATGGCAGATACAATAGATATCTTTTTTTTTTTAAAAGAATGGTCATGTTTTTAGAAAGGAACGGTATACAGGGATATACCAAATAAGTACAAATTGGAAGGATATTGATCCAGGGAGAAATCGGATTGCCAATATTGAAGTCAGGAAAGAATTTATGTTTTTTCCCCTTATGAGGCATCATTGGGTAATGTTTCACTGGGGTTTTTTGTTTACCTTCCTTTGGATCAAAATTCTGTAAATAAAAATGTAACTCTGCTTGCCCAGCTCTTAAGGAGTTTACACCAGGGGACTATGTACATGGCTTTCCTCAAATACTACAAAATGAGCTTTAACAACCATAGATAATGCTCTTCCTTCTAAGACAACACCACTCTATTCCCATTTACTGATATATTTACAGTGTTTGTACTATTTTCTTCTTCCTTAGGTACCGTCATCTTAATTTGTCCTTCTTCTGTATAGCGCCGACATGTCCCATTACTAGTGAGCCCTTTGCGGGCATTGGCTGACATTCTATTTCCTCAGGATCAATATCCCGGTACTGTACACTGACTGCCACCTTTGTGCAGACCGGATCTGAATTAGCTACCGACATTCTGATTGGGCCAATCTGACCATGCCCTAAAGTTCCTATGTGGGAAACCCTTTTGGGCATAGGCTTCCATGTATCTCAACAAATGGGTTCACCATGGCCGTTGCAATGTATGCTATCTAGGTGTGTCACTAGTATGGCACTTTCCCTAACTATTAAACAACAAATGGGGACCGATCAATCTCAATTTCTCATATACGGGGAAACATATTTACAGTATTCACAGTGAGGCTCCTCCAACTGTCACTTCCAGGAACATTCAGAGGAGCTACATTATATATACCCTATGATGACATCCCTGGTCTCGAAACGTACTATCCTAGTACGACTAGTAACTATCCTTTCTGCAAGTCATCCTTCATCACATGAGGAGGAGGAGAGTCACCTGAGTTATCCCACACAGTTAACCCATTAAGACCGTTAACCCATTATACTGATTAGTACTCCCCAGAGGGGGTGAGGGGGGCTACACTCTCCCCTATCAAAACATGATTTTTCCTTCAACATTTTTTAAATATACAATGGGAACCGTAACAATATTTAAATATATATAGTCTAAACACATACCATACAACATACAGCCAAATGCATTTCTTTTCCTTCTCTGTGCATATTAATACACTGGCGACACACTTTATTCGAGCTCGGCTAGTCCCACGAATTCGGGTATACCTGGGTGTATTGAGGTTTGTGACTGTTTTCTGCCCGAGTGCATTGAGGTATTTTCCAGGCAGGGATTGAAGCATTTTATTCCCGCTTGCTGCAATACTGCACAGTATATATATATATATATATATACTGCATTACAATTCATGAATTTATGCCATCTGGTAGACACGCGAAGCATTGCAGCCTATTAAATCCTAATCATTATCATTTAACAAATCAGCCGCCCGTCAGCCAGGCATGAACCCAGGCTGGGAAGGCAAACGCAACGGGGCTTGTCAGAGGTGAGGAGCGGCGCATTCCAGGTATCTGCCAGGTACATACTGGGTATTTGCTCGAATAAAGTGTGTCGGTGCAGTAACACAATATTAGGCATGGCATAACACGAGTAATACATATGTCCATATATACCTGTTTCTCTACACATAGTGTATCTGCTATGTAAGCCCTGTTAAGATCCAGGCATTTGCAGGTTAACCTATGGGCCATTGACCCCCCTTCTGCTTCCCCAGAAAGGGAAGGATGGTAGGTGGTGACTCATGGCCTGTGTACAGCCCCCTTGTAGGTGGATTCAGTCCATGAGTCCGCCCCTTCCAGAAGTTTCTAGGGGAGTAGCCTAACGTTAGGAGAGAGTCTGTCTCTGCATCTCATGGTGTAAGGAGTGTAGTCCTTGCCCCCTGCTCCTCCTGGAGTAAGGAGGATGAGGGTGTTCTCTCTGAGCCCTGGCGAGGGTGAAGGAGGGTGAGCGAGGTGGGAGCTGTGAGTCTTCCCCATGGCGGGGCAAGCTTGCGCAATTTAGGCTGGCTAGGAGTATAGCACTATTGATGAAGGTGCCGTTTAGACAGCCTGGGGCAAGTGGACTGTGATATATGCTGCTAGAGGAGCTGATGCAGAATGCCATGCAATAAAGTACCATTCAAGATACCTCTGCCTCAGGTGTCAGTTCCTGGGCAGGAGGGAGGTAATTGTGCAGTGATGGGGGCTGACACCTACACTCCGTGGGTTCCATCACCGCTAGAGGCGCTGACACCACAGTGAAGAACCCAGAGACCTGTGTGAGCCAGTCCTGTTCCTGTCTCTTTACCATCTGGCAGACAACTCAGACCTCCTGCAAACCTACAGGTAGCGCCCCATACAATTGTGGTAATGCGCCCAGTCCCATACACTTGTCCCTAAGTGAGGTTGGGGGGAGAGGGGGAGGGGGACACGTGTTACATCTACATATTTAGAAAATACAAAAGTGTAATACATAACCCAAACTGGGACACTTACTAGTGTAATATTCCAAGATTTGGCAAAGGCTTTTGATACTGTTGATCATGTTATCTTGCTAAACAAACTCCAGTGCTCTGGAATAGGGAAGCATGAATAGGGAAGCATGCTTTAAACTGGTTTCATATCTCCCCATCAGGTAGATCCCAACATGTGTCTATCTCGGGCTCTAACTCCAACCCTTGATATCACCTGCGGAGTCCCACAAGGCTCCGTTCTGGGGCAAATAACAAAACTAAACTGCGCATGGGGCAAATAACAAAACTAAACTGCGCACTAACTATGTAAGTGAATAAAATAATTAAACTGTTATAAGACAATAATAAAGTGCACTTAGTGATAGAAGAACAATAATAATATTATTAAAGTGATAACACTGCGAAAAATGACAATATAATTATATAAAAAATGTACAACCTTCGATCACACATGTAGAGTCTGCTGCTGGTCACTGTGGAGGGCTCAACATCACACGGGTGGACATGAAAAAGAAATAAACACAGCGCACGACTCATAGGGTTAATAAGTAATTATATTGAATTAATAATAAGTGATAATATTGCACGTACAAAATAATCAGTTATTCCAGCAGGGCAGGTTTGGGGTACCATAACTGGACACGGATGACTTGCTTCTTGGGAACTCCTTAAAAGCAGCTGCCTCCAATCCAGATAGAGGCGTTTCTCATCAGCAGCTGCAGTTTCTCAGGTAGGTTTTGTTCCCACAGCAAACACCAACCAACAAAGTCCAAGTGGTAACAAAAAAAGGAGCAGGGTAACGTCCCACATTGTTACTTCTCTGGCTCCTTGCCAGAGAGAAATGTGTTACAAGTCCTCAGCACCACACAACACTGTAGCTACTACCACACAGTTGTAGCTACTACCACTTTCACATCGGAAAGCCAGTAACCAACCTCACACTGACAAGACCCAAAAGGTTAAATAGCTGTATGTATGTGTATATATATATGCAGTGTTTGACAATACTATACATTTACACACCCGGGGCGTGTGGATTTAACCTCCGGGCGAGTAAATATTGGCCCAAGCAGCACACGTGTTTCTTTAAATTTCCCCCGCTCGCGCTGCTGTTTTTCCCGCGCTCGCGCTGGAGAAAGAAAAAAAAAAGCCGGAGGCGGGTTCATGTTGTTGGGGGAGATTATCGCGCCTCCGGCTCTCTGAGCAGTGCCTTCACTCCTCCCCCGCCTCTCAGCAATACTTTCCCTCCTCAGCGCTTCCACTCCTCCCCCTTCCGGCAGCCAGCCCCTTCCACGCCTCTGTTTGCCACAGGCCCCTGCAGGGCCATCTGTCGCCCCCCCTCCCATCGGGCCATCCGCTCCCCCTCCCATTGGGCCATCCGCCACCCCCCACCCTAATTTCTCCCAGCCTCCGTAACCCCCCTCACCCCAATCTCTCCCGGCATCCATGACCCCCCCCCCTCACCCCAATCTCTCCAGGCCTCCGTGACCCCCCCTCACCACAATCTCTCCTGGCCTCCGTGACCCCCTCACCACAATCTCTCCCGGCCTTCATGACCCCCTCTCACCCCAATCTCTCCCGGCCTCCGTGACCCCCCCTCACCACAATATCTCCCGGCCTCCGTGACCCCCCCTCACCACAATTTCTCCCGGCTTCCGTGACCCCCCCTCACCACAATCTCCCCCCGACACCCCAAATCTCCCCACTCACTCCCAATCTCGCATGGCAGCTCTGCCAGGTCGGTGACCCGGAAGGTCTCCTCCACCGACAGCCACTGAGCTGAGGCTGCTGCCACCGCCCCCATGTCCCGGCGTGTCTGACACCCGGTGACCCGCAGCGACAGCCGCCGAGGGTGACATCCAGCCTGCCCCCCGCTCTTCTCCCTCTCTCTGTGGGATATGGCGCTCTCCGGGGGAGACCACAGCGATCCCAAGGTGTTTAGAGGGGGGGGGAGAGAGTGTGTGTGTGTGTGTAGGGGGTGAGAGAGAGTGTGTGTGTGTGTGTGTGTGTGTGTGTGTGTGTGTGTGTGTGTGTGTGTGTGTGTGTGTGTGTGTGTGTGTGTGTGTGATACCAGAAGTGTCACATCACCCCACCCTCCACCCCATCACCCCCCCCCCCACCCAGTCACCCCACCCAATCAAGCCCTCTGTCTTTCGCCCCTCTCTCTCGCTCCCTCTCCCACCCCCTCTCTCACCCCCTCTCTCGCATCCCCTCTCTCTCTCTCTCCCCCTCTCTCTCTCACCCCCTCTCTCTATCTCACCCCCTCTCTCTCTCTATCACCCTCTCTCTGTGTCTGTCTCCCGTCACCCCACCCAGTCACCACACCCAATCACCCCGTCACCCTACCCAATCAAGCCCTCTGTCTCTCTCGCCCCCTCTCTCTCGCTCCCTCTCCCACCCCCTCTCTCTCTCACCCCCTCTCTCAGCCCCTCTCTCTCACCCCCCCCCCTCTCTCTCTCTCTCTCTCTCACCCTCTCTCTGTGTCTGTCTCACACTCTGGATCTGGATATCTTACTTACCCTATATATCTTAACTGCCCTATACTGCTTCTTCCAGATCTGACTCAAGCTTCACAAGGGAGACATCGGAACCCCCACTAACCCAGAAGACAGGTAGGGAACACCTCCCCTCCAATGTATAACATTGCGGGAGTGAGGGTACCTGGACAGGGGCTGCGGATCAGGTAAGATCCCAGGCGGGATTGCTGCTTTAGATATTGTGAAGCGGGGACGTCCTGACACTGGTTAAGGGGTTCAGGAAACTAGTCATTCACACCTGGCTTTTATTTCTAGATCCGGCATTTACACACACACACACGTAACAAGGACTAATTGTAGTATAAGTTGAAATCCAAGGATTCCTGCGGTGCACAGCCAAGTAGAGTAGGGGACCAGCAAGGTGTGGGTTAAAAATATATTTATTGGTACAACATGGTATAGGGGACACACACTCTGATGCGTTTTGGACTGGTATAGTCCTTAGTCATAGAGCTAATTCGCGCCATTCATCCCCACTGTTTTAAAGAGCTTGGCCCGCCCCCCTACATCATCGCGCTTCCCGTTTTTGGCGCGAAAATCGCCAAAGTATGACCTGATTAGCTGCTACTCCCAGCGAATGGGATAGCTCGCTGCCGTGGGTATGTATCGAGAGGAGGGGAATGACGCGCGTCTAGCATCAGCGCGCTGACCCCTCTACTGATGCAAGCAGCGTCGTTGCTAAGAGATGCTCCCAAACAATAACATTGAGCCATCTATATGATACATTACTATGCAATCCTGTGCGAGCTGACAAGGGGGGGAAGGTAGGAAGGACGGGGGGAAGGGAGAGGGGGGGGGGGAGCTACAAAAAAGACATGTGGAGATGAAGAAAAAGGATAAAATTGACATGATAAAAACATGTTAAATTGAAAACAAAAAAACATATATAACATACAAAGACAATTAGACATTAAATAGCGAATCTAAAACCTGAAATGGAGGTGACATGTATAGGTAGAGGACAAAAGTAATTCTACAATGATTTTCATATAAATATATTCAACTTATATTCATGTGAAAAAATGACGTTTGTACTAATACATTTTTACCTGTTATAATATATAAGGAAACATATATTATACTTGTCTATAGACATTGTGGAGTGCACAATATAAGAGTATTAGTTAAGACAGCTATTGTCTGAATGTGCGAACAATACACCAGGTATCAAACGCAAGCTAATCAAATATATTGAATGGAAAAACAGTGGATACTGGGTATTATATTATCAATTATCTTCAACTGTAAATGATAACTAAATTTGATTAAACAATAGCTAATTAGATTTTGTGGATTTTTTGGACCAAACATAAGGCAAGTCAAACAAACAAACGATAGGGCTCACTACTTGGTTTGAATCAGTTTAGAAAGTGTTTAAGCTCCCAATCTTGATTCATGCCCCTGGGTGCCAATGTCCCAAGGGCATAAATCCAGAACATCTCCCTGCGATTCAATGATGCCTCCCTGTGTCCTCCTCTAGGATGTATAGAGATGTTCTCAATGGCGCTATACGTAAGTGTTTTAATAGATCCTGAGGGACATATGTTAAAATGGCGCGCTACAGGAAAGCGTTCATCGCGGTTCTTGATACTGCGGATGTGTTCTGTAATTCTGACTTTCAGTGCCCTAATGGTCCTGCCTATATAGCCACTACCACATGCACATTTCAGTATGTAAATTACAAAGTTAGTATTGCATGTCATAAATGACTCTAACCGATCAACATGACCAGTGTGAATGTCTCTTACTGATTTTAATGGTTCAGCATATCTACAGAGATTGCATTGGCCACATTTAAAGAAGCCCTTTGGTAGATGTTTAGTGTTTTTAACCTTAGAGTCAAACAGACTAGGAGATACATAATTGCCGATGGTTTTGGCTTTCTTGAAAACCATTCTGGGTTTTTGTATGGTATAGGAATCCAAATCTGCATCTAATTTAAGAATTCCCCAATGTTTTTGTAAAATGAACCTAATCTGTTCTGCTTGTTTGGAGAAGGTGGTTATGAAGAGTGGGCACTGGTTGTTTACATTATTATGTAATGTTTTTTGGGGGTTTCTCTTTTTTAAAAGGTACTCCCGATCTGTTTGTAGGGCATAGTTAAATGCACTCTCCAGATCCCTCTCTACATAACCACGATCCCTGAATCTTTGCTTCAGATCCTCGGCTTGTACCATAAAGGATTCTTTTGTGGAGCACAATCTTCTTAGTCTCAAAAATTGTCCTTTTGGTATGCCCTTTATAAGAGGTCTTGGATGGGCACTATTTGATCTGAGCAGGGAATTTTGGGAGTTTGTCTTCCTGTAGATGCTGGTCTGTATTTTTTGGCCAACATCAATGTACAAATGTAGGTCTAAATAATCAATCTGTGAGTCACTATATGAATGTGTAAATTTCAAATTGTACGTGTTCGCCTCAAGATATTCAAAGAAAGCGTGTAAAGTGTCAGTGTCCCCATTCCAGATAAATAATAAGTCGTCAATAAAGCGACGATAGATAACCCTTTTAGAGAAAATATCATTTTCTATCGTCGCTTTATTGACGACTTATTATTTATCTGGAATGGGGACACTGACACTTTACACGCTTTCTTTGAATATCTTGAGGCGAATACGTACAATTTGAAATTTACACATTCATATAGTGACTCACAGATTGATTATTTAGACCTACATTTGTACATTGATGTTGGCCAAAAAATACAGACCAGCATCTACAGGAAGACAAACTCCAAAAATTCCCTGCTCAGATCAAATAGTGCCCATCCAAGACCTCTTATAAAGGGCATACCAAAAGGACAATTTTTGAGACTAAGAAGATTGTGCTCCACAAAAGAATCCTTTATGGTACAAGCCAAGGATCTGAAGCAAAGATTCAGGGATCGTGGTTATGTAGAGAGGGATCTGGAGAGTGCATTTAACTATGCCCTACAAACAGATCGGGAGTACCTTTTAAAAAAGAGAAACCCCCAAAAAACATTACATAATAATGTAAACAACCAGTGCCCACTCTTCATAACCACCTTCTCCAAACAAGCAGAATAGATTAGGTTCATTTTACAAAAACATTGGGGAATTCTTAAAATTAGATGCAGATTTGGATTCCTATACCATACAAAAACACCGAAATGGTTTTCAAGAAAGCCAAAACCATCGGCAATTACTGTATGTATCTCCTAGTCTGTTTGACTCTAAGGTTAAAAACACTAAACATCTACCAAAGGGATTCTTTAAATGTGGCCAATGCAATCTCTGTAGATATGCTGAACCGTTAAAATCAGTAAGAGACATTCACACTGGTCATGTTCATCGGTTAGAGTCATTTATGACATGCAATACTAACTTTGTAATTTACATACTGAAATGTGCATGTGGTAGTGGCTATATAGGCAGGACCATTAGGGCACTGAAAGTCAGAATTACAGAACACATCCGCAGTATCAAGAACCGCGATGAACGCTTTCCTGTAGCGCGCCATTTTAACATATGTCCCTCAGGATCTATTAAAACACTTACGTATAGCGCCATTGAGAACATCTCTATACATCCTAGAGGAGGACACAGGGAGGCATCATTGAATCGCAGGGAGATGTTCTGGATTTATGCCCTTGGGACATTGGCACCCAGGGGCATGAATCAAGATTGGGAGCTTAAACACTTTCTAAACTGATTTAAACCAATTAGTGAGCCCTATCGTTTGTTTGTTTGACTTGCCTTATGTTTGGTCCAAAAAATCCACAAAATCTAATTAGCTATTGTTGAATCAAATTTAGTTATCATTTTCTGTTGAAGACAATTGATAATATAATACCCAGTATCCACTGTTTTTCCATTCAATATATTTGATTAGCTTGCGTTTGATACCTGGTGTATTGTTCACACATTCAGACAATAACTGTCTTAACTAATACTCTTATATTGTGCACTCCACAATGTCTATAGACAAGTATAATATATGTTTCCTTATATATTATAACAGGTAAAAATGTATTAGTACAAACGTCATTTTTTCACATGAATATAAGTTGAATATATTTATATGAAAATCATTGTAGAATTACTTTTGTCCTCTACCTATACATGTCACCTC
Source organism: Ascaphus truei (assembly GCF_040206685.1). Lineage (NCBI taxonomy): Eukaryota > Metazoa > Chordata > Amphibia > Anura > Ascaphidae > Ascaphus > Ascaphus truei. Next base: position 38,689,979 of record NC_134483.1, read on the forward strand.
CATTTCAGGTTTTAGATTCGCTATATAATGTCTAATTGTCTTTATATGTTATATATGTTTTTTTGTTTTCAATTTAACATGTTTTTATCATGTCAATTTTATCCTTTTTCTTCATCCCTACGTGTCTTTTTTGTAGCTTCCCCCCCCCCCTCTCCCTTCCCCCCCGTCCTTCCTTCCTTCCCCCCCTTGTCAGCTCGCACAGGATTGCATAGTAATGTATCATATAGATGGCTCAATGTTATTGTTTGGGAGCATCTCTTAGCAACGACGCTGCTTGCATCAGTAGAGGGGTCAGCGCGCTGATGCTAGACGCGCGTCATTCCCCTCCTCTCGATACATACCCACGGCAGCGAGCTATCCCATTCGCTTGGAGTAGCAGCTAATCAGGTCATACTTTGGCGATTTTCGCGCCAAAAACGGGAAGCGCGATGACATAGGGGGGCGGGCCAAGCTCTTTAAAACAGTGGGGATGAATGGCGCGAATTAGCTCTATGACTAAGGACTATATCAGTCCGAAACACGTCAGAGTGTGTGTCCCCCTATACCATGTTGTACCAATAAATATATTTTTAACCCACACCTTGCTGGTCCCCTACTCTACTTGGCTGTGCACCGCAGGAATCCTTGGATTTCAACTTCTACTTGAATATTGAGCGTGCTGCACGCAGCAAAGGAACCAGCCATCCGTGAGTATTTTATTTCTCCTTCATATGGAGACTTGATGACCTGGAACAGTGCTGCAGTACAAGGGTTCAGGTATGGCAGAGTCCTACACATCAATGGTATGTTAACCCTTTATTTACTGTGACACATGGACTATTGCCATTACATTCAGTGTCTTTGCTGCATTCAAATAGCACTGGGTCAAATACTCTATCTCTTGGCTAATACAGTTTCCTATTACCATGATATGTGGACTAAAACCTGTTATTGATTAACAGTTCAGAATTGGATTGAGCACTGTTGTTGGGACTCATACCCCAAACCACCGACTAATTGTAGTATAAGGTAATACAATAAATACATTTATGTCAAAAATGAATGTTGTTCTGACTAGGAATTTATTAAATGTGTTTTATTTTAAAGCGGGGTTGGGGGCGGGACTAGGTGGCGAGTAGATTTTTGGGTGATTTGTCGAACACTGAATATATGTAGCAGAAAGTAAAGGAGGCACAGGAGATCACCTGGTGATATTAACTTTGATCCTACTGTATATTTAGAGAATTTCTCTACCCTGACTGCCTTTTACTTTCTGCTGCTCAGCCTTGAGATAGGCGATTACATCATTGGGAGTTGGATTCCTCCTATACATGCATTCCATACACCTTGTTTGCATTATGCTTTTTCCCTCATGTCCAGTTTCTTGCAGTTCATGGGGGGTTTTATTTTGATCTGTGTGAGATTACTTATTGCATGTTTCTCTTACCTTTCGTGGACTGGTCCATTTATCTTTCAGCAGCTATTTTTCTGCATTACCTATGTATACTAGGAGTATATATATGGTATTTATACATTATACTTAATGTGCAGATAGACTGCTCACTGGTTGCATTGTACCATCCATGTTTTAGGCTTATGTGTGTACATTTGAGTTTAGGATGTTCTTATGCTGAGTCCCTCACTTTGACTATTGTTGTGTCATTATCGTATGTCATACACCTATTTGAGCTTCATCTTACCCTTCTGTGGTTCATTTTGGGGACCGGCCGGTCATGACTCTATGTGGGATCTTTTTGATCTCGACTGTGAGTGTTAGGCTTACTCTCCCTTCATTTGCATAATATCTGCATCTTCACTATGTTAAGAGTTCTTCTACACACATTCTGCGAGGTTAAGAGCTCCTCACTGAATTTTCCCTGTTTGCTTTGTGTTGTTTTTATTGTATGTTATTTTTCACCTTGTTTTCGTTGTTGCTTCAGTCCATGACAAAATAAACTTATTGGGATATTATTACTTTATATGATCAGAGTGCTTGTGTCGGGATTTCTCTGTCTTTCTGTGTTTTCATACTTTAGTTCCCATAGCACCGTCACTTACCTGTATTTCGGTATATCTGTGGCTTGTGATGATCTTTACCATTCGTGTTTTTTGATGCGGTTATGTTTGTGTTATATATATATATATATATATATATATATATATATATATATATATATAGCACCAACAGCTGTACTTACTGTCGCGCTTTACAGGAGACATTACTGTACAGGGAATTATAGCACAATAAGTACAACAAATCAGATCAGGCAACCAGAAAGGAAATCCCTGCCCTGGAGAGCTTACAATCTAAGTGGTTTGTTGGGAAATTTACAAAGACAGCAGGTGAGGGAATAAGTGCAGTAGATGGCAGTAATTGGTAGGAGTGACTGTGCCTCTGTGACAGTAGCCACAAGTCTAGGCTATTGGAGTGCTTCATTTAAGAGATGAGTTTGAAGGTTGGTCTTAAAGGTGGAGAGAGAAGGTGCTTGGCGTATAACGAGTGTGCAGGAGTTCCACAGGTAAGGGGCAGTGAGGGAAAAAGGTTTAAGGCGAGAAAGAGCAGTAGAGGTGGAAGGGATGGAAAGGAGACAGGTATGGGTGGAACTCAGGAGATGAGAAGGGGCAGAGCGAGAGATCAGAGCGGAGCAGATGAGTGGAGAGCCTTGAAAGTAAGGAGAACTTTGCGGGTGATCCAAAACTTGATGGGAAACCAAGAGAGGTATTTATGGAGGAGATGAGCAGGGACTGGGAGAAAGTGAAATGAATCTAGTATCAGAATTTTGGATAGATTGAATGTGAGTAGGTTTACTGACTGTGTACACAAAGCTGTATAATACGGCAGACATACGTGCCTAGGGGACCATGATAAAATGAATAAGATGAAAAAAGTGAGTCAGTGTGTGCTTACTTGCATGCCATTACCCAGAATCCCTGGCTGCAGTGGAAGCATTGAATGCCAAGAGATAATGGGGAGAGGCAGGTTTGCAGACGTCTCTGAGACATGAATGTGCTCACAAGTATTTTTTTTTTTAATTTGTTGTAATGTACACTGTTGGAGGATTGTTGTACTTATTTTTTTTACTCACCATAACTTTTGTGGTGTCTGGTTGTAGTCACTACCAGCTTCACACTGCAAATCCAGTAAACCAACCTCACACTGACCCAAAAGGTTAAACAGCTGTCTGTGAGCAGGTTTACTGGCCATGCACTTCTTTAACCCAGGTAGTGCAGGAAAGCAGTGTAATGCGGCAGGCATACGCTTATAGATGTCCGTGTTAAAATGAACAGGAAGCAAAAAGTGGCACACTGGGGGTGCATGAAATTTCCCAGAATCCCTGCAGTGGAAGTATTTTATGCTAAGAGATAATGGGGAAAGGCAGGGGTTTTAGACCTGTCGGAGATATATGAATGCATTGTGCTGTACAATTGTGAAACATCATTTTTTTTATTTTTATTTTTTAAATCTGAAGTTATTTACTTCCAAGTATTAAAAGCGGTGCCAAATCATTATGTTATTATAAAATAAAGCGCAAGAGAACAAAACCAGGGACATTGGCTGTAAAATGAGGTTGATATTCTTCCTTCTCCAATACAAATAGCAATCAAAGGAATTAAAAGAAAGAGAGAATTATAAATCAAGACACCACAGGACAGTATTGTACAACACTGCTGGATACCAACTAGGGCCTGTAAGCATGATGCTTGGAGATATGCTTTGCTATGAAACAAGAATTGTATAGAGCAGTGTACCAGACATTGTAAAAAGGTGCTATTGAATGACGGCATTTGATGTTAATTCTGCTAGGTACAGAATTAAAGGCATCTCTGAATAGAAATGTTTGTCTTTAGAAGAATGCATTGTAATTAACGCTAAAACACTTTTATGCACAGGAAAATATTCTTGCCATTGAGTAACCTGCACTATCTTAATAGTAGCATAGGACATGGTGAGATTGAAATGTTAACAGGTTCCATCATTTTAAATGAAGTAATGTTACATTTGTTGAGTGACACTGACCTCTTGAGGCCTGAAATATATCTAAATATTCATTCTAAGGGGGCTGTTTTTACACATTATACGATTTAATGCAATCGGGTTTCTCTAACTCTCTGCAACAGACATTTATAAACAGTATTGTCAGTTTATCAAACAAGAATAGAGTCACACGGTTGCAAGTGTGCAACAGTCAATAAACTGCTTTTTACGTTCTTGCCACCGTTTTTACGAGCTTGAATAGTAGCTCCATACAATTATATTGTGTTGTTTTCCCAAACAGCATAAACAGTCCCCTATAGTCTAATCAGTATTCATAGATTGCCCCCGGAGAAGCAGTATGCATGAAAGATCATGCTTCATGTGGCAACAACACAGGGATCTAGTGTTACCATCTGTTCTTTTTAACTGGACTCTTTTACACTGACCTGCATTTTGTCAGCTATAAAACTGTGAATGTTGTTTTCCCCATTTTGATTGTATAGTGAAAATGGAGCATAGGATAGGGTGACCAGTTGTCCCGGTTTAGCCGGGACATTCTCGTTTTTTTAATGGCTGTCCCGGCTGCCCCGCAATCTTTAAAATGTCCTGTTTTTTTGTGGCTGTTCCGGTTTTGGCCATCAGAGCAGGGGGGCAACAGAGAGCAGAGAATGCAGGAACAGAGCAGAGGCCGATCTGACTGTAGCTGCAGAGGGTGGGGGCGGGGTTAGAGGCAGAGGAGCCCCAGCAGTGAGACAGTGGGAGCTTCGGTGTCTGCTGCCAGGGCTCAAGATGGCTTCCCCCCAATGTTCCACAGAGGCATGTAGGGACCAGAACGGACACACACGAGATGCAGCATGGGGGAGAGAGGGAGGCAGCATGAGAGGGGGAGAGAGAGGCAGCATGAGAGGGGAGAGAGACATGGGGGGGGGAGAGAGGCAGCCGGGGGGGAGGAGAGAGGCAGCACGGGGGGAGAGAGAGAGGCAGCACGGGGGGAGAGAGAGAGGCAGCACGGGTGGAGAGAGAGGCAGCATGGAGGGGGAGAGAGAGGCAGCACGGGGGGAGGAGAGAGGCAGCAAGGGGGGGAGGAGAGAGAGGCAGCATGGGGAGAGAGAGAGGTAGCATGGGGGGAGAGAGAGGCAGCACGGGGGGGAGAGAGAGGCAGCACGGGGGGAGAGAGAGGGACCACGCAGGGAGAGAGAGGCAGCACAGGGGGGGAGAGAGAGGTAGCACAGGGGGGGGAGAGAGGCAACATGGGGGGGAGAGAGAGGCAGCATGGGGGGGAGAGAGAGGCAGCATAGGGGGGAGAGAGGCAGCATGGGGGGGAGAGAGGCAGCATGGGGGGGAGAGAGGCAGCATGGGGGAGAGGAGAGAGGCAGCATGGGGGGGAGGAGAGAGGCAGCATGGGGGGAGGAGAGAGGCAGCATGGGGGGGAGGAGAGAGGCAGCATGGGGGGGAGGAGAGAGGCAGCATGGGGGGAGAGAGGCAGCATGGGGGGAGGAGAGAGGCAGCATGGGGGGGGAGGAGAGAGGCAGCATGGGGAGGAGGAGAGAGGCAGCATGGTGGGGGAGGAGAGAGGCAGCATGGGGGGGAGGAGAGAGGCAGCATGGGGGGGAGGAGAGAGGCAGCATGGGGGGAGGAGAGAGGCAGCATGGGGGGAGGAGAGAGGTAGCATGGGGGGGGAGGAGAGAGGCAGCATGGGGGGGAGGAGAGGCAGCATGGGGGGGAGAGAGAGGCAGCATGGGGGGAGGAGAGAGGCAGCTGGGGAGGAGGAGAGAGGCAGAATGGAGGGGAAGGAGAGAGGCAGAATGGGGGGGGAAGGAGAGAGGCAGCATGGGGGGGGGAAGGAGAGAGGCAGCATGGGGGGGAAGGAGAGAAGCATCATGGGGGGGAGGAGAGAGGCAGCATGGGGGGTGAAGGAGAGAGGCAGCATGGGGGGGGAGGAGAGAGGCATTATGGGGGGTTGGAGAGAGGCAGCATGGGGGGGGGAGAGACGCACACACAGAGAATGGGGGAGAGACACACACACTGAGAATGGGGGAGAGAGACGCACACACAGAGAATGGGGGAGAGAGACACACACACAGAGAATGGGGGAGAGAGACGCACACACAGAGAATGGGGGAGAGAGACGCACACACAGAGAATGGGGGAGAGAGACGCACACAGAGAATGGGGGAGAGAGACGCACACACAGAGAATGGGGGAGAGAGACGCACACACAGAGAATGGGGGAGAGAGACGCACACACAGAGAATGGGGGAGAGAGACGCACACACAGAGAATGGGGGAGAGAGACGCACACACAGAGAATGGGGGAGAGAGACGCACACACGGAGAATGGGGGAGAGACAAAGAGAATGGGGGAGAGACAAAGAGAATGGGGGAGAGAGACGCACACACAGAATGGGGGAGAGAGACACACAGAGAATGGGGGATTGAGACACAGAGAATGGGGGAGAGAGACACACAGAGAATGGGGAAGAGCGAGACGCACAGAGAATGGGGAGAGAGAGAGAGAGAGAGAGAGAGAGAGTCACACACAGAATGGGGGAGAGAGAGAAAATGGGGAGAGAGACAGAATGGGAAGGGTGGAACGAGAATGGAGTGATGGGGGGAACGACAATGGAGGGATGGGTGTGTGTAAAGCTGCTTCCCTGCTAGCGCTAAGCGGGCGGCGGTTACGTACATATATAGCTATATGTAAGTCCCCGCTCACGCTGTGCGTGCGGTGCTCGTGCGTGGGTACACACGCTCACCCTCGCTTAAGTAAACAAAAAACCTATACTTACCCGCACGCTCAACTACCCGCAATGCCCCCTCCCCTACGCGCGCTTACATGCAGGACACCCGGCACTCATGCTTGGAGTGCTCTCCAAGCATGAGCGCCCTCATTGCCAACGGGGACTCAGCCTAAGAAGAGGGGACAGAGAGCGGTGGAGAGACATAAAGGAGACATAAAGCGCAGTTGGTGATGTCATGTGTTTTTATAAATATTTTTTAATGTGTCCCAGTTTTTACTTTTGTACATCTGGTCACCCTAGCATATGAGCCAATAGAACAGGAGTGGCCAACTCCAGTCCTCAAAGGCCACCAACAGGTCAGGTTTTCAGGAAATCCCGATTTCAGGGCAGGTGGCTCAGTTTTCGACAGAAAATGAGACGTCGCGCCGCATCGCCGTTGCCATGGCAAGGCACCACGATGTCATGTCCCGTTATTAGGGCAACGCAACACAATTTGATGTCATGGAGCCATAATGACGTGACCACGCAGGAGGAGATGCCAGAATGAGATGTCAGATGATGCCGCCAGAGAAGGTAAGAGCCAAGGCCCTGCACATGTCCCTGCAAAGATCCCAGCAGAAGTGAGGTACAGTAAGGTCAGTCAGTGCTGACACAACACTTGTTACTATAACAAGTGGCAACAGACTCATTACTGTGAGCACTTCAGTCAGGACAGGTGGCTTACAGGGCAGTTCATTTCACAGATACTGATATAATGCAGGTCACGTATAAAGCTGGATCACAATAAGAAACTGACAAGAGACTTGGTCAGAGCTGATGCCAGAAGGAAAAACATAAGCTTTATTGATTGATGTACTGTAGCTTTATCCTTTCTCTCATCTGTCATAGTAAATGCAGGACGGTATACTGTAGATGAAAGCCCAAAAAGTCATTACCCCATTGAGCTCAACACTGGGACAGGCATGGAAAGTTAGGAGCAACCACCACGCTAGCATGAGGTAAAACAGTCAGATAAACAGTATAAACAACCTCAGGAGCAGGAGTGGCCAACTCCAGTCCTCAAGGGCCACCAGCAGGTCAGCACAGGTGGCTCAGTCAGTCGTGGACTAAGGAAGAACTCTGTAATAGAACTGAGATAATTAGACACACGGTTTATCAACGCAAATATTAAAAGGAATGTGTACAGCAAACATTCTCAGAACATTGCTGCTTTATATAGGGTCTTTCTGTTCAGGCTAGCAAACATGCTGAGAAATTCTGCTGTACTCATGTTGAGCAATCTGTCAATGTAGAAAAGCAATGTTAAAAAACTGACATTGCAGTAATACGATCTTAATAAGCGGGACATGCCAATTCCCACACCTGGGATTTAGTTGGCTAGATCTCTTTTGCAATTAGGATGGACATTTTATTCAAACGTTGCCCAGTCTTATGTTAGGGGTTGACTGCACCTGCTATCGTATACTGAAGAGATCATTTTGCAGACTTATTAGGAGTAGTAAACTGATTTATTAAGGGGAATTCTCGTGCTAAGTCATCATATTGACTAGTGAGGGCCTAGAATTTGGTCAGTGAAAGTATCTTTCTTCAATCTGTAGTTATTCTCAGTTATAATCCAGAATGTCCTGGAACAGGATTGTCTAATTCCTGTGCCCCTTTGCAGCTCATAGGATTTGTCTCCCTAGTTCAGATGCCTGTAATTTCCCCCTGTCACAGCAGCTAGCTGCATGTTTAAAAGGCAACATTATTGATACTTATGTTCTTTACAGAGCCCTAGTCAGTGTTGGTTGCCTTAGCAACTTCCTATTCTCCTAAACTGAGATTGGGCTATTCCACCCCCCTTGTCTCTGTTCACAGTTAGTCTGATCCTGAGACTATTCCTGTTTCCCAGAAACCCTTACACTTCCTTTCTACTCTAGCTGGCTGAGTAAGTACATCTCATGCTATTCACCTCTTGGCAAGGATTACCATTTTTTACCTTTCCCTACTATCAAGCACCCTCACTATAGAGAAGCTCTCTCTCACTAAACTATCATCTACAAGTGCCTTTCTGTGTCTATGATTTCCCCAATAAAGTGAAAAAAAGACAAAGAACTTGTTGTGCTTGTAAAAGGAACGAGTAAAGCTATCTGGCCATACTTATACCCAGCATATACCCTGTGGCTCCAGAATACAGAAAATCCGGTTACACACAAGCTCGGTGAGGTGAAGCGACAACAACAAAGAAATTGAACCTCACATTTGAGAGAAATTATTCGTTCAACATATCATTGTGTCCCAACTTGATGTAGTTTTTAAGAATTTGAAAAATAATCAACTAAAAAACACAATAATTAAAGAAACCAACCAACAAAAATACATATAAATGTAACGGGTATTCCCAGTGAATACAGATGCTACTACTTGCTGTGTATACCTGTGTGGCTCTCAGGAGCCTAAGCCTCCGCTCGGGGAGCCTGGGGTACATACATATAACACAATCTTGTGGTGCAACGCCTCCACCTGCGCTGGCTCCTGCCAGAGGAGGAGTGGTTCCTCGCAGGACAAATATATATATATATATATTAAACACACAAACCCAGCAAGCTCAAACGCCCACACCCTCCTAATCTTGACTATATGTAATGCCACATAGAGTGCAACTGGGCTGTGGCACATGAATATAGGAAAACACAGGGGGTGCCCAGTGCTACATCCAAATGACAAAACATACATGGTAATAATTACAAGAAATGATGCTTCAGTACTAATAACAATGCTAATGCTAATAATAAAATATGGTTATTTAGTTGGAAATTTTGGCCAAAACATCATAAGCTTGCACACCAAACGTCAAGGTAAACCATAATAAGTGCAAGTCCTACACTACACTGCATTTGTTCCCAATACCTCTGTATGAGGGGGAAGAACCATAATAGATTCATTACCTGCAGCAAGATGAGACAATCCACCATTAAAAAGGGGGAGTTGACGTGAGCTCTGGGGGAGGTGCCACAACCTCCATACATCTGATACCAGTCAGAAATTAATTAAACACACAAACCCAGCAAGCTCAAACGCCCACACACATATATATATATATATCACTCCACACACCGCATGTAAAATAATCAATGACTGTACTGTAGCAATACTTATTCATATGTAAACAGGTGTCCCTCTCTGGAGGAGACACTTACTACTGCGTCTCGCAGGACGCTCCCACCTACACCGGGTGATTCCACCCCGTGTCCAATAACCCCACACAATATGTCCCGCACTCTTAAGGTGAGATGATATGTGTGACTGCGCAGCCACTGGTACCGTGTGAGTATAATGTAGGATCGTTGGTGCACTTGAAGAATGATACCTGCCCGGGGCTTCTACCCCGGGGTCCGCAGACTACGACCGGGATTCCGCCTGATCCGACGTCGTCCTCCACACAGCGTTGGGTGAATTCCGGCGTGGATAATATCACCTTAGTCTCAGTGTCTTTAGTGGCGTTCTGAGCCCAGAACCCACCTCGCAGGGCTGCACGGCTTCAGCGCTGTGTCCCTGACTATCCAAATAGCTAATGGGGCAGTGTCCCTATCTAGGGCCTGTTCCTATAGCACCAAAAGCTACACAGTGGCTCAGGACCTAACTGGGACCTAGGGGGCTGCTGGCCTAATGCAGTGGGTCACTGACCCCTGCACTCACCTCCTTCTCCTAGCTTTTCCTGGTCCTGACTGACTAGCGTGCTTCAAGCCCGCGAAATGTATCTTTTCTTGCCTGCAGGGCAATACTTCAGCCCTATTGGCTCCCTGGTGTCACGTGGGGCACAGCTGAGGCTCATGGGACTTGTAGTCCCTTCCAAGAGCCTGTCCCTGGTAGGCTAGGGTTCGCGCGCTATCACTGCGCATGCGCAATGTCCCTGGCTGGCCACCGCACCAAGATCTGCACTGCGCATGCGCTAACACTTAGAAGATGGTGGCGCCCTCGCGGCCCTGCTTTGGGAGCGCTGGGAGCCCTAACGACGCAATCGCGGCCCTGGCAACCGGCCGCACGCGTCCCCGGCAACCCCCGAGCAGGACTCTGACCGCCCCCACTCTACCGATCGGTCGATGGGACCGCCATTGGGCTCAGCGGCACCCGCAATCACCAGGAAGGTGAGGGGGGCTTGGCAGGCAGGGGGGACCTGGCTACATCCTCCCCCGGGTAAAAACCCAACGTCCTCGCTTGGAACACATAACTTCAAAACTATACACATCAGTTATATAATAAAAATGCAGTTCAATTATATAACTTAGCACATTCGCATTTACCTTATACGATATTGCACAATTCGGTGAGCATCACAATCACGGATTGGATTTTGCTCCGAGACCACTGCTGAGCCTCATAATGGGGTGCTCCAATTTGATCATAGGTTACCCGATTTGGAGGGTACCTGAATCTTTGGCTCCTTCGGAGCTGTTCTTCAGCAACTCCCTCTGGGGAGTAATATGTACAGTCCTGAGGCTCAGCCTCTTCCCTTGAGTGGAGAAATGTCTCTGAACAGTCTCTGTTGGGTACAAAGCTCGGGCTCTGTGGATCCAAAGGCTGGCCTGTTGGTGCCACCTTAGTAGGCATTGGCCTACGGGGCCCCTTACCCGTAGCTCCTCCGGGAGATGCCCCTTCTGTAGAATAGTCCCTTTGAGAGGGTCCCTCCATAGGGTCTTCAGGAGTTTCAGAGTGGGTTTCGTTATTTACAGTCTCTTGACCCATCTCTGATAGATCGGACTCACCGTTGAGCGGCGTGGCCAGTATTTCTGCTTCTTCGTCTCCCACTTGGGGAATGGGGAGAAGGTGATTATGATGCCAAACCTTTACCCGGCCGTCAGTGTCTTTGATACGATAGACCGGGAGGCCGGGCATCTGTGACTCTACCTCATATACGCTGTCTCTCCACCGGTCCGCCAGTTTATGTTTTCCGGGGACTCCCAGATTATGAAGCAACACAGCGTCCCCAGGACGTAACTCCCGATACTTGACTTTATTGTCATATTGTCTCTTATTGCCAGCATTCAGTTTAGCTGTAGACTTCTCAGCCTGTTGTAAGCTTGCTGCAAACTGTCCTTTAGCCTTTGCACATACTTGAAATGGGTAGCATTGTGTATCCCATCCATTGATACTCGAAGACGCACATCTACTGGGAGTCTTGCCTCCCGCCCTAACATGAGGAAGTATGGGGAGAATCCAGTGGACTCATAGCGAGTACAGTTGTACGCATGTACCAAAGCTTCTACATGACGACTCCATTCCGTTTTCTGTGCACCCTTCAGGGTTCCGAGCATGTCCAACAAGGTCCTGTTGAATCGTTCAGGCAAAGCATCTCCTTCGGGGTGGTACGGAGTCGTCCGGGATTTGGTGATGTTCAGCATTTTAAGTAATTCTCGGATCAGAGTACTCTCAAAATCCCGCCCTTGGTCGGAGTGAAGTCGGTTTGGGAGACCGTAATGAACGAAGAACTTCTCCCATAGTATTTTTGCGACTGTGATGGCCTTCTGGTCTTTTGTGGGGAAGGCCTGCGCATATCGGGTGTAATGGTCCGTGATGACCAGCACGTTACAGATTCCTCGGTTATCAGGTTCAATACACAAAAAGTCCATACACACCAGGTCCATTGGACCAGAACTCTTGAGATGGGCCATGGGAGCTGCTCTGGTAGGCAAAGTCTTGCGTTGGACGCACCGGGAACAACGGCGGCAATGTTGTTCCACCGCTTCCCGCATCTTGGGCCAGAAGAACCGGTCTCGGACTAACCCAAAAGTCTTCTCTACACCGAGGTGTCCGTGTTCATCATGTAGAGACTTCAACACCATATATATCAAGTTTTGGGGTAGAACCAGTTGTCGCCTATCAGGGTGGTTATGATATGGGATGACCCTATAGAGCAAGCAATTGTCTATCTCGAACTTGTCCACCTCACGCATTAGCAACGCGATCAGGTCTCGGGGAGCACTCTTCAGTAGAGCTGGAGTCTTTCTTTGCACAGCTTGCCGAATGATGCTGATTACTGGATCTCTCATTTGATAGTCCACTAAGTCTTTCCATCTTATGACTTTGTCATGGGTTATGTTCATTCCCTTGGGATCGCAGTAAGCGGCGGGAATAGCCTGCGACTGGCATCCTAACGAATCTGCAACTCGTAGTTCGGAGAAGGCCACTTGATCATTGATGACGGCCGCTATACTACACATTGCTCGCATCCCAGGCCCAGGGATCTCTTCCCATTCATCATCATCAGGAGTAGCACTTAATCCTAGTCGTCGTGATAGAGCATCAGCTCCAATGTTCAAAGGCCCCGGCTTGTTCTTCAGAGAGAATCTGTAGTTACATAGGGTTGCCAGCCATCGGTGCCCTGCTGCATCCAACTTGGCGGAAGTATTGATGTACGTGAGGGGATTGTTATCCGTCCTTACCTCAAACGTAACACCATAGAGGTAATCATGAAGTTTCTCTGTGATCACCCATTTGAGAGGCAGGAACTCTAGCTTGTGTACAGGATATTTCTGTTCACTGGGTGTCAGACTGCGGCTGATGTAGGCTACAGGCCGAAGACCCTCGGGGTTCTTCTGATGCAGGACAGCGCCCAGTCCATTGAGACTGGCATCCACATGCAGAACGTATGGTTGTTCTGGGTCAGCATACCCAAGCACTGGTGCTTCAGTCAGGCTTTTCTTCAAGTTCAGGAAGGCCCGTTCACACTCGGGCGTCCACTTATCGCCAAACGGTTGGCGGGCCGACGTGGCCTTCCTTCCGGTATCTTCAGGGTATATCTTCAGCAGATTGTTCAGGGGTTTAGCTCGACTAGAGTACCCTTCCACGAAGCTACGGTAATACCCACAGAAACCGAGGAATGATCGCAGTTCCGTGACATTCTCGGGACGCGGCCAGTTCACTACCGCTTCTACTTTGGCTGGATCGGTAGAAATTCCTTGAGCAGACATGATATGTCCCACGTAGGTCACCGAGGTGTGACAAAACCGACACTTGTCAAGGGATAACTTCAATCCTTCTTTTCCAAGATGGTCTATCACCTTCAGCAGCCTCTCTTCATGCTCTTCCAGGGTCTTCCCGAAGACAATGATGTCGTCCAGGTAGACAAGACACTCCCGAGGGTTTATGTCCCCAATTGTTTTCTCCATCAGTCGCTGGAAGGTAGCAGGAGGTCCACATATACCTTGGGGCATACGCGTAAATTGGTAGAAGCCCAGGGGGCAGACGAAGGCTGTCTTTTCCTGGTCCTCGTCACTCATAGGTACCTGGTAGTACCCAGATCGTAAGTCGAGCACACTAAACCATTGGTTCCCGGTTAGAGCATTCAGGATTTCTTAATTGCGAGGAAGATTGTATTGATCGGGTACCATACGATTATTCAGAGTTCGATAATCGACGCACAATCTTACAGATCCATTCTTCTTCCTTACCACCACTATGGGTGATGCATAAGGACTCAGAGACTCCGTCAATATCCCAGCGGTCTCCATTTCCTTCAGGATGTTCCTTACATCGTCCACATCCCTGGGGGCGATGCGACGAGAGCGTTCACGGAACGGAGTGGCGTCACTTAACCTAATGGTGTGTTGGGTGCTGCGACTGCGACCCACATCCATCTCGCTGGTGGAAAATACCGCCCTTCTTTCATTCAGTTTGGCCGTCAGTCGATCCTTAGACTCAGTTGGCAGTGTCGAGTCTCCGAAGTTGAAGTCCAGATTGACTAACTGTTCACCCACTGGAGCGGCGTTCCCCTGGGGCACTGTTTCTACCGGGCTGACGGGATATATGCTACCCAGACTTTGTCCTACATCAATGTCCATCGGAAATGGAGAGAGATTTTGAACATACACGTAGGTTCGTAGAGGAATTCGGGTCGTCCACTCTCTCACTTCGGGTATTTCCCTATACCCTCTCTGGATTTCTTCCTCAGGGGCACTCTCCAGAGAGAACAGATGATCGGTCTTATCTCGATCCGGAAAACGGCGCCAAACGGCCAGGCGTTGCACTCCCCTGGTAAAATGGTCGTCAGTCCGCGTTGACGATTGTAGAGGTCCCCGTGACGCTCTAAGTCATATACTCTGTTGCACTCCTCTCTCAGTACAGGGTCAAGGAGTGGATTGGCCATCGGCAATTCATTGGTCTCCTTCAGGTAGGCTCTGATTACGGCTCGCACTTTATCCGTATTTGTTCTCAAGATGACCGGGTACTGACACTGTCCTTGAGGCTTCGGGCATACCATTGCCTCCACATGCATGGGATGTTTCTTGCCGATATTCAATTGAGGTATCTCCAGTTGAACTCGCACAATCCCATCGATGGGGTAATCTTCATTGCTCAACCCCCTCACCTTCATATATTGTCGGTATATTATGGTCACTTGGGACCCGGTGTCCAGTAAAGCAGAGGCATAGACTCCTTCTACTGCCACACGCATGATGGCAGAGGGGCCTACCTGACAGTAACCATCCCCGACCGGAGTTCCATCATCGGGGTTCAGGTCAGTAGGAGCTTCAGAAGGCGCAGGGGTGGCCTCGGTTGTCTTGGCTTCTGTGGTCTGTATTCGACAGATCATAGACCTACCCGAGCTTCCTTTACTGGGCGTTTTCTTTTCTTGGGTGACTCC
This sequence comes from Ascaphus truei, assembly GCF_040206685.1. Classification (NCBI taxonomy): domain Eukaryota; kingdom Metazoa; phylum Chordata; class Amphibia; order Anura; family Ascaphidae; genus Ascaphus; species Ascaphus truei. The sequence continues at coordinate 38,705,298 of NC_134483.1, forward strand.
ATCAGGGCACTCTCTGGAGAAATGGCCTTTCTGTCCACAGCCATAGCAGACGATATCTTTAGGATCCAGTCATCTTGGGTAAGTGGGGGAGGATCTCCCCGAAGTCAGGCCTTTCAGTGAGGGCGACTTGGGTGGCTCCTCTTCCTCTTTGACAGGTTTCTTGATCCGGTGAGCGGAGGCTCCTGGGATGTCACTCGCAGAGGGACATTTGACCTTGGTGCCTGTATGCAGCTTGGTATAGGCTTCATGCCCTTTGACGATCCCCAAAATGTCCATGAAAGTAGGGGGAGGCCCCTCCATTAGTGAGCACCTGATCATGATCACTATGTGATGCATGGGAATGGCTCCTCGGAGGAACTGCTTGCGCCGCTATTCGTACATCTCTCAGGCTAGAATGAGGCCACAAGTTCGCAATTTCCACAGGACCAGCTGGATTCGTTGAAGGAAGTCTGACAAGTCTTCCTTCTCCTTCTGTCGGAGACCGTAATATTTGAACCACAGCTCGCTCTCCTCTTCATCTTTGCCATAGATCTGGACTAGCAAGTCTACCATCTGATGAGCAGAGAGATCAGGGTCTTGGTCGCGCTGTGCACTGACCATGGTGGCTGCTTGGGGTCGGAGGCTTTCCAGGATTCTCTGACGTCTGACCGTTTCAGAGCAGGGCCATTCATCGATCACCTTGAGGGTGTGTTCCTTCCAAGACTCTATGCTTTCCTCGCCAGCAGGGATAGGAACCATTCCTGAAAACGCCTTCAACTTCCTGTAAGTTTGAGCTTGGGCGGACATAGTTATAGCTTCCACAAGCTGCGGGAATGTCACTCCTAGTATGGAGCCGCCACTGTCTGAGGAACTTGCGATCCCCGCTCCCTGACTGGTAGAGGTTGGGGTGAAGCTGTTCACTAACCGGTTAGGGACCGGTGATGTTGGCGGGCTACCGGCCCAGCTGGTGGTCCCTTGCCTAGCATCAGAAGAGAAGGTCACTCGGGGTAGAGATATGTCTGATCTAAGGGGTGTACTGGCGGCCATGTCTTTGTCTTCCTAACCCGCATGTCTGGTAAGGGAAGTTACGTGACTGGAAACGGTTCCAGGGTAAATTAGAGGGCACCCCTGCGGTAAAGTCTCTGGTAGATACACTACTCGTGGGCCTCTATCAGGGGGTATAGCTTGTTCGGTGGCCAGCAATAGGGTGTTCTCTTGCCGGTCAATGTTATAGTGCTTGCTGATGAGGCGGGCGCTCGCCAGACCAGGTAATGTCTTTGCTGCACAGTAAACATGGATACATCGGCAGGTACCCCGTCTACGGCGACTACGTGTCGCAGGAGCTCTCCTAGCATTTCGGCCCAGTCGGCCACTTGTTTGGGCGTGAGCACAGACATGCTGACTGACAGGATAATACATTAACTACTGTGTAGGGCACCCCAGGACTTATCTCAGCAGCGCCTCCAAATGTAATGGGTATTCCCTGTGAATACAGATGCTACTACTTGCTGTGTATACCTGTGTGGCTCTCAGGAGCCTAAGCCTCCGCTCGGGGAGCCTGGGGTACATACATATAACACAATCTCGTGGTGCAACGCCTCCACCTGCAATGGCTCCCGCCAGAGGAGGAGTGGTTCCTCGCAGGACAAATATATATATATATATATATATATATATATATATATCACTCCACACACCGCATGTAAAATAACCAATGACTTTACTGTAGCAATACTTATTCATATATAAACAGGTGTCCCTCTCTGGAGGAGACACTTACTACTGCATCGTCCTCCACATCGCGTTGGGTGAATTCCGGCGTGGATAATATCACCTTAGTCTCAGTGTCTTTAGTGGCGTTCTGAGCCCAGAACCCACCTCACAGGGCTGCACGGCTTCAGCGCTGTGTCCCTGACTATCCAAATAGCTAATGGGGCAGTGTCCCTATCTAGGGCCTGTCCCTATAGCACCAAAAGCTACACAGTGGCTCAGGACCTAACTGGGACCTAGGGGGCTGCTGGCCGAATGCAGTGGGTCACTGACCCCTGCACTCACCTCCTTCCCCTAGCTTGTCCTGGTCCTGACTGACTAGCGTGCTCCAAGCCTGCAAAATGTATCTTTTCTTGCCTGCAGGGCAATACTTCAGCCCTATTGGCTCCCTGGCGTCACGTGGGGCGCAGCTGAGGCTCATGGGACTTGTAGTCCCTTCCAAGAGCCTGTCCCTGGTAGGCTAGGGTTCGCGCGCTATCACTGCGCATGCACAATGTCCCTGGCTGGCCACCGCACCAAAATCTGCACTGCGCATGCGCTAACACTTAGAAGATGGCGGCGCCCTCACCGCCCTGCTTCGGGAGCACTGGGAGCCCTAATGACGCGAATGCGTCCCCGGCAACCCCCGAGCAGGACTCTGACCGCCCCCACTCTTCCGATCGGCTGACGGGACCGCCATTGGGCTCGGCGGCACCCGCGATCGCCAGGAAGGTGAGGGGGGCTTGGCAGGCAGGGGGGACCTGGCTACATAAAAGAAATAAAAACAAGCTTTTGCCAAAAACTGCATTGCTTGTCACTGTATATGTATATAGCCCTAAAGGGGAAAAGATAAAGATATTGGCAGTTAATGGGCAACCAAAAAAATAAAAATACAATCAAAATACCTGAAAAATAAAAATGACATACAGGAGGGCCCCGCTCGTACGGCCACAAAGTGAAAATGGCTTCTGCGCATGTGCAGACTTGCAGTCCCCTTTTCTGCGCATGCATGAACTCGGCTGCTCCTCCATTCTGCGCATGCGCAACCTCGTCCGTCCCCGTTCGACGCATGCGCAAACTCGGCCGTCTCCGTTCTGCACATGCACAGACATGGCGACCCCCTTCTCAGTACCGCCGTATTGGCGAATCGCCGAGAAGCAAAACACAGAGAAGCGGGGCCCTACTGTACATTCAATGTTTTTCTTACCTTTTGATGTCTTCACCCTCCGGTTCTGGATGAATCAGGAAGCTCTCGATCCACGATGCAATGCTCCTCAACTTCAGGTAAATTATTTTCCTCTTTCTTCAGTCTTCTCTTCTGTATTTATAATCCATTCCATTGGCGGATGTGGTCCCGTCGTCTTCTTGAGGTCAAATGAGACAGGACGAGCCTTATATAAGGCCTGTGACATCACATTTGTGTGTCAAATGAAACACCTCCAATCCGATTAGATGGTGCACTATGTCACAGAATCATTATTATTTTTTTTAAAGGATGTGACGTTATGTAAAGGGAGAGAAGCCAGCCCATCAGGAAAGCTGTGCTTCCCTCCCTTTAAAATGATGTCACCAAAAACAAAATTGGCTTCCAACACATGTTCCTCCAACCAATCGGATTGTGAGATATACCATGTGAGGCATCACATGGTATATCCCCAATCTGATTGGTTGGAGTAAACCATGTGACAGCTTCTATTTTTTTAAGGATGTGACGTCACTCCCTTTCAATTACGTAACATCCTATGAAAAAATGGAATGCTGCATTTTTTGAACGAACTTTAAAAAACGTGGATTTTTTCTTAATGAATTACCGTTTTTACCAACATGTTTTATGGCGCAATATAACAATGCAAAGTCGATCTGCAATGCAGTGATTTTATCACCGTTTACTGAATAGGCCCCTTAGTGTCCGGTGCAGAGGCAGAGAAAATAAAAAAGTCGCAGCTCTGGAGATCGTGTCTGCCACGATCACGCTGCGGGGGATCCATGATTCTGGATCAAACCCTCAGCCGCCGGGATCATGCAACTTGCCCTGGTGCCGCAGACAATGAGTCTTTTTACTGTACAGTACATCTGTGTCTACTTCTAAGAAAGATGGAGCCTGAATATTTGGTGTCACGGGGCAGCAAGTGTCACGAGCTAGTAGCATCACCTTGGAGGATCTAGATCTCAAGATTTCAGAATTGACAGGAAACGGTTTCACGAAAGTTTTCAATGTGCTTTTTAAGCGGCTAAGTATCATTGTCTCCCTTTTATTTTCATTCAGAAATTAGATTATATTTTATGCCCAAATTTAGCAGTAAGGAGATTTACACATCTACTTGAACGTTTTCTTGTGATTTCTCAATTAATATACAGCACCGACAATGTTTATTCGACTAAAAACCGCACGGCTGGATGCGTGGCGGCAGCGTGGAGAAGCGTTGGGAAGCGGCTCGTTCGCGTGACGTCGGTGACGTCACAGTGACGTGCGCGCCCGGCTTCCCCGGCTTCCCCGGCTTCCCCGGCTTCCCCGACTCCCCTGAAGGTTTGAAATGAGGTAAGCGGGGGAGCGGGGATGCAGAGGGGCACAGCAGGAGCCGCTAGGGGGTCGGGAAGGTATTTAAATTGCGCGCCGATTGGAGGGGGGGGAAACGGAGGGGACGCGGCTGGATGCGGCTGGCGCACTGACTATTCTCAGCACCAGCCGGAGTAAGTCCCGGTCAACCGGCGGCTTTTGCTTCAATAAACATTGTCGGTACTGTAGCTACAATATATTTTCTAGAGAAAAAAAAACAAAAGGATTCTATTACAGTACAAATACGGAGTCATTTGCTGTTGAGTATTGTTTAATGTATTTATTTAATATTTTTTGTCAGTAGTGAAACCCCTTTAAAGCTGCAGACCAAGCAATATCCTACATGTGTTTTTTTTTTTTTAATAAATCAGTTCTGTACTATGAAAAAAGACTCGTAGCATTTTTTTTTTTTTAAAACAACACTGAATTACATTTTTTATGTATTATAACGTAACAAGCATTTTTGGTTTCTATGGCAACCATTTACAAAGTCACATCCCCTTCCTCTTCTGAAACTGGCTCTGGCCCATCCCTTCTTGAGCCCTGCCCTCTCTCTAGCAGTGCACCAATTGTATCTAGCGACTGCCTGGTTACATGATCTTCCCCACAGAACTTTGCATCTTTGGTCCTCTTCTGCTGCACTGACAGCCATTTACTGAACCCCACAGCCAAATCTTCACCGATCGATCACAGGAGAACGGATCGATCTGCAATTTAGCTAATTACTTTTCATTGTGTGGATTGTATTGATGCACATATGAAAGGGGAAAATAAAATAAAATGTAAACAAAACGTCAGCTTTATATATATATAATCAATCAATCTGTATAAATATATTGAAGTTATTCAAAATGTTGTATGTTTAAGCAAAATGTTCTTAAACCTAATCAGTAATACATTAATTAATATAACCTAATATCACAATGCATATTAAATTGAAACTTTTGTATACATCTCATCTGTTAATGATAAAGATATATAATATGGGACAATAATAATAATTAAAGATATTTAATAATAAATAATTCTAAATCAAAATATAATGTATACTTGTACTTATTTGTGTGAGATGTATCTTAGCAAATATGGATTTTCAGACATCAGAGAAAACATTGTATCAAATCTGTAAATCACAATAACATATTAATATAATAAGATGTAAATAAATAAGGGAATAATGGATGAATATAAAACCTATCTAAGTGCATGATAAAGGTGTATATATTGCACCTTAGTCAAACATCTATAATAAATCTATAATAAATCCAACCACCAGAGGAGATCAAAAACTCAAATAAGAAAATGTTTTAATTCCCAATCTATGTTGATTCCTTTGGGATATAATGTATCTAAGAAAAAGATCCAATACATCTCTCTCCGATTGAGAAGATTGAGTCTATCCTCCCCTCTGGTGTGTGAAACAAAAAGACCTGAAAAATGGAAATTATTGATACCACCTTTATCACAATTAGAAAAATGTCTAGAGACAGGATGCGATGTATCATGATTCTTGATGAGCCGGACATGTTTAGAAATCCTCATTTTTAGGGGTCTTATAGTCCGACCCACATAGCACTTGCCGCACCCACACCAAAGTGTGTATACGACAAAGCTAGTGTGACAGTTAATGAAAGTTTGTATCTTATGACTTTCTTTTGATTGTGATTTTTTTATTCTTTTTAAGGGTTTCGCATATCTGCAAAAATTGCAATAGCCACAGGGAAAAAAAGCCCTTGGGGATACCACGAATTTTATTATATTCATCTGTGGAGCTGAACAGAGTGGGAGACACTGATGATGTAATTGTATTAGCTTTCTTAAAAACTATGCGTGGTCCCCTTGTCAAGATTAGTTTAAGATCTTCATCCAATCTTAATGTATTCTAATGGTTTTTTTAGAATCCTAGAAATTTGTGTTGATTGTCTATTGTATTTTGTAATAAACAAAGGATTCTGTGACTCTTGTTTGTCTCTCCGCTTACGATCTGTTTTATTGTAACTCTATAAGTCCTTTCTATCAGTGTATTTAGCTTGTTCAAAGGCTGAAATAATAACTTTTTTGGGGGGTACCCTCTTTGTTCAAATCTACGATATAAATCTTGAGCTTGCTCGAGAAAAGTGTTTTCTCTTGAACACAATCTTTTGTATCGTAGGAATTGTCCTTTAGGAATTCCATTAATTAATGATTGGGGATGGCTACTCTTGGCATTCAGAAACGAATTCCTAGAGTGTGCTTTCCTATACATATTCGTTTGAATGTGATTGTCTGTCAACAGATAATGTGACATTTAAGTAGTTGATATATTCCGTATTAGTTACTGTAGTGAAGTGTAAATGAATATCATTGATATTAAGTATATCAATGAAAGTGTTGAGTGTGTGCTCATCACCATCCCCGATAAAAATTAAATTATCTCTAAAACGCTTGTAAAAAATAATATGGTGACGAAATTGATTAGTGCTACCATAAATGTGCTCGTGCTCCCAAAAACCCATGAATAAGTTTGCATAAGAAGGGGCGAATGAAGTACCCATTGCTGTCCCCTTCTTCTGCAAATAAAACTGTGAATCAAATAAAAAGTAATTGTGTGTAAGTAAAAATAATATGGAATCTGTGAGAAAAGTGCGCTGGGCAATAGATAAATGTGACGAATTGAGAAAAAATTGTGTGGCTATAATCCCATGACTGTGATCGATATTTGTGTACAAAGAAATGATATCCATAGTGACCCATCTATAACTATTTTTCCATGTAATTGTTTCCATTGCCATAAGTAGATCCGTTGTGTCGCGTATAAAAGAGGGCAACCCAAAAACTAACGGTTTTAGATATGTATCCACATATCGTGACAGACCATCTCCCAAAGATCCAATATTTGACACAATGGGTCGCCCCATGGGGGTTGTCAAGAGATTTATGGATCTTTGGGAGATGGTGGAACACTGGTATGACACGATGTGTCGTATGTAAAAATTGATATTCTTTAGTATTCGAAAACATATATAGTTTTGCCTAATTGTAAATGATCCTCTAATTCTGACAGAAAGGACTTAGTGGGATCTCTGTGAATTTCATATAGAAAGTTTGATCACTCAATTGTCTGAGTGCTTCCAATTTATATTTCAAAGCTGATTACCCTACAACCCGACATCGCCAGTGCCATAAGAGGTGAGCCAGTCGGGGTACACATCTGGATAGCACACACGGAGTGGTTGAATTAACAGACCCACCTGAGAAATATTTATCACGATTCTCTCCACCCATCAGTCGGTCACCAAGCCGTGAGTAACTCTCACTGAGAGAGAAGAAATCCGTTCAGTTTACAGCATAATTATTCCTCTGATCTACAGTGCAAGACTGGTGAGAGACTTTTGAGCACCGGAACTAGGAGCCTTATGGCTCTGATATTTATATTTATTCGCTCAAATGCATAAAACGAGGTAGAGATGGAACGGAAGACCAGAATTCTGCACCACATTAGGTGTGTTTACATTAGAATAGAGGTGTCCAAGAAGGGCTATAATAACTATTTAAAACTATTATCAAGGTCAATACAGAGAACTTTTGAGGGAACCTTTAATCCCAAAGATTGTCACCTGTACTAAGGGTTATGCTCTGAGACTGGAGGAAAGGAGATTTCACAAGCGGCAAAATAAATGCCAATTAAAGGGCAATTAAAATATGGAATGTATTACCGATTGAGACAGTGATGGCGGATATAACAAATAACTTTAAGAAAAGGATAGACATATTTTTAGAAAGGAAACATATAAAAGGTATATATCAAATAGGTTAAATATAGGAAGGATGTTGATTCAGGGAGAAATCTGTTTGCTATTACTGGATTGTTTTTCCCCGTATGAGACATACAGTGATTGGCTACTGTTTCCCTGGAGTTTTTTGTTTGCTTTCCTCTGGATCAATATAAATACAATTATTGGAGGAGTATCTCAGTCTACAAAATTTCACTAAAGTTGAACACGAGTAACTAGGTAGATAAGTATTTAGAGAGAAATCAGTATTTGGGTCCGTGTAATTTATAAAGTAAATATTTGTATTTTCAATAATTCCTTCTTGCGATTAACACATTGATTGTAGTTGCTATTTTGATAATATTCGAATGTATTGTTTTTTTTAGTAGGGGGGGCATCCGCTACAAGTGTAACATGCTCTGAGAGAACAAGTTAGGACATTAATTGTAGAGAGGCTGAGGTTAAAGCATTTTGTTCCTCAACATTAATCGAATACAACCTGGGAATTAGAAGCAGTGACTGTGCTACAACTCAATTATCACAATTAGAGACCAAGTGGATCTATCAATTGAATGCATTATGTCCAAATTGGCATCCGGAAGAATTTTATTTTGTCTCGTTTCTTCAAATGTATGAAAGTATGACTAATTCTTGCTGCATTTTTTTTTTTTTACTTGTAGTTCATATACAGTATGTTAAATGGAATATATGTGACTGATGTATAACCCCATGGTTTTAAAAGGCATAGATGAATTACAGTCCAGGGTCCTGGATGAACCAAAAACGTGCAAGGAGTTTAATATGGCACTTTCTTTGTGATAGATGTTTACCAGGCACTCTATGTATAACTTGGCAGATGTCTTATTTTACAGGCAATTGCTCACAGGCTTTTTGAACATAGGCTATAATGCATGCACTTTAAAGAAATATCCATTGATGCAAATGCCTATTTTGCAAATGTTACATTTTCATTAAAAAAACAACAACCATGAGGCACTTGTTTGTACACATAGGGTAGTTGTAGCATCCTCCAGATTGTGTACTGTGTACATTTATCTCCATACAATTGATCTGTTTGGCATACTCCAGTGTTGTCTCGTTATATTTTCATTGAGTGCTGGGAACATCAACTATCTTTGCACTATAGTTTTGGGAGGGCTAAGGGTCCCTCCTGTCGTTGCAATGCACCAGACATTATAGACTTTAACCTTATCTTGGGAGTGCTGTCTGTAACACTGTATTTTTTGAACAATAAGATCATGTTTACTCGGAGATCCAGATGGCACTCACTGAGTTATGACAAGAGCTTGCGGAGTCACAGTGAACTCCTGGAAGAAAAAAAAGTGTGCCGACCTCGGCCCTGAGCTCCACAGATGTGAAGGTAAATGTTCCCAAGAACCAAACTAGAGACATAGTGACCAGACATGAAGACTGACAACAAAGCATCGAGGGAGGAACAACCACCATATCAGAAATATAGCTGAATGGGATAGACTAAAATGTTTAATGTGAAAAACGATTAATGTGGATAAATGTGGCAAGACATACACCAATTGGCTTCAAACTTGGCAAAGAACATGCTTTGCACTCCCCCAAACTGTCCTGCAAATTTCATGGCTTTTGAGAACATGCAGTGAAAATTATTCACATTAACCAGTTTCTGTAGGACAACTGTCTAAAACGCTTAATGTGAAAAATTCTTAATGTGGATTAATGTGCCAACACATAAACCAATTGCCTTCAAATTTGGCACAGTATATGTTTTGCACTCCCCCAAGCTGTCCTGCAAATGTCATGGCTTTTGATAACATGCACTGCAAATTATTCACGTAAAGCAGTTTCTGAAGGACAGCCGTAGTCTCCCTTTACTTTATGGAGTCTCCATGATTGTCGTTAATCTCATTGATACTGATATTGACCCGAAATCTTGGATTGACCCGAAAAGTTGTATAACATTACTCCAGATCTATCTGTAAAAGGATAACAATAACCTGATTATTCCTGAAATAGATTAAATTACCCCAAATCTCCATAACATTGCTAAAGTAAGAATGAGAACTGTTATTTGGGAAGAATACATTATGTAGAGTAGGTACTAACACGTTTATCTATGAAATACATTTTCCAAACTTTGGCTTTATGAGAGAACAAGTCACTTTTAATTTCATCCTTGTACCCAGGGCCGCCAACAGGGGGGGACAAAGGGTAGTTGCGTCCTGGGCCCCGTGAGTCAGGGGGCCCGGGCCCCCTGCGCGGATGTGCCCCTCGATAAATCCTGTCACCCTGTCAACCACGGGTTTAACGCGGTAAAGGTACTAGAAATTACACGGTTTGCACAGGTATGCCCGCCCAGGTAAACCCGTGAAATACTAGGACTGTACCTGCTATATCTGAACCTCATGCATTTCAGGGATTGAACCACTGTATCCAGGTGTGGCAGGTACGGTACCTCCCTATATTAGGATGAATTTTCAGTTGTGGGTAAATGGCCATCTCAAGGCATCCCCTCTGGAAGGGACCCTCTTCACTCAGGTTTTAATTCACTTGGTTTATGTATTGACACTTAAGCCACGTTAAGCACTTTCACATTATGCATTTACCTCTTCCAAAAAGTGCTTAACGTAAATAATTTGCAGTGTGTTAGCAAACACCTTGACATTTTCAGGATAGTTGTGGGCAGTATACAGCACGTCATATGCCAAGTTTTACGTTTATCGGTTTATGTTTTGACACTTTAATTAACATTAAGCACTTTTACACTAAGCACTTTCCGGAAGTGGAAAGTGCTTAATGTACATAATTTGCAGTGCATGTTATTAAAAGCCATGAAATTTGCAGGATAGTTTGGGGGAGTGCAAAGCATGTACTGTGCCAAGTTTGAAGGCAATAATTGGTGTATGTGTTGCCACATTAATCCACATTAAGAATTTTTCACATTAAGGGGCCTATGCAGAGAGCAGCGAATTTTAAAATTGGCGAATTTATTAAAAAGTAGCTTTTTTGGAGAGTTTTATTCTCCATATGCAGAAAAGTGCGAATTCTGCTATGTTTAACATGGATGCGTGTGGCGAGTTTAAATTGGCGAGATGCGCGCTTCAGAAACGTGTAAAAACAAATTCGCGCCTTTTTTTTCCCTTTGCAATGGCCGCGAGCGGCAGCTTCTTGCCAGTTTTTTCTGGCGAGGCAAAAAGGAGACAATCGCGCCATTTTATTGGCGCGAACAGCCGCTAGATGCCGTTCGCGCCTCTCTGCATACGGATATTTTTAAAACTGACGAGATTGAGGTTCTCGCCAGCCGCGAGGCGAGTTTTACAAATAGAAAAGAAAAATTGGCGCGTTTTTCGGAACTCGCCATTTTCTGCTGCTTTCTGCGCGATTTTCTCCAAAAAATGGCGAATTTCGAAATAGCGCTGCTCTCTGCATAGGCCCCTATGCGTTTTAGACAGTTGTCCTACAGAAACTGGTTAATGTGAATAATTTGCAGTGCATGTTATCAAAAGCCATGACATTTGCAGGACAGCTTGGGGGAGTGCAAAGCATATACTGTGCCAAATTTTAAGGCAATTGGTGTATGTGTTGGCACATTAATCCACATTAAGAATTTTTCACAGTAAGCGTTTTAGACCGTTGTCCTACAGAAACTGGTAAATGTGAATAATTTGCAGTGCATGTTATCAAAAGCCATGACATTTGCAGGACAGCTTGGGGGCGTGCAAAGCATATACTGTGCCAAATTTGAAGGCAATTGGTGTATGTGTTGGCACATTAATCCACATTAAGAATTTTTACAAAAGATACAAGTATTACTGGCTTATAAGAATTAATATAATAATATTGGCAAAAATATTATTTAAAGAAATGAATGTATAGATATGGGTTCCAATAGGAATAACATTCACACATGCACACTCTGGTTATGAGAGTTTACTAAACGATATAGAGCTTCAATTATATAAACAGTATTTAATTATAACAGCAACAAAATGTAACCATTCCACGGTTGTACTATTATATATATATATATATATATTATATATATATATATACTCCTTATATGGTTTGTACTTATTACAGGCCTAACAATATAATACAGTTCCTCCTATCTAAACATACATTAATATAAAACACAGATATATATAGATTTACAAGTGCACAAGAATTATGATCATAATTACCTTCTCTGGTGTCTATTGGAATTGAAATAGCTCTCTCTCTAAAATCTCCTTCTCTCTCCTCTCTTGTTAAATAACTAATACTGTGTATGTGGTATAAATGTGTTTCCCAAACCCATAAAATAACATCTAGGAGGTTTTGATTGGTTGACTAAGAATGCTCAAACTAAATTATGTGTGTTGCTATTAAATTGATGGGATTACCTAGAAATATATCTGATCTATCATAAATGGTGGATAGGTCAGAAATTCACCTATTTTGATCTCTGTGAGGAATATGTATTGGGATCTAAATGTTATTTCATGAACCACAATTTGTTTAGAAGTCTCTGATACAGGCAGTCCTCGGTTCTCCGACACAATGCGTTACTCAAAATGGCGTTGGATAGCGAAACGTCATAAAGCGAAACACGTTTTCCCATAGGAACACTGTTTGAATGAAAGGTTCCGTTCCTGAAGGCATTTTTAACACTAAAATACACCAAATATTTTACGCAGGCAATAAGATATGCAGCACACACGTAAATCATATAGTATATGCTGTATTATATATATATATATATATATATATATATATATATATATATATATATATATATATATATATATATATATATATATATCATAATATAATATATAAGATTATATTATAAGATAATATTATAATATATTATATAATATTATAATATAATATTATAATATATTATATAGTATAATCTAATATTATATAATATATTATATACACAAACATTAACAACTTTGGAAAGCGTCATATGAGCGTTGGATAAGCCGTTTTGGCGTTGTAAAAATTAATATAGGTATGCATTGCCTAGCGTTGGATAAGCCTTTCGTTGAAAAGCGAAGCGTTGTAAAATGAGGACTGCCTGTTCTAAACAAAGTAATGTTATCAGGGTGTGAAGTAAATAAACCTTTTGTTTGGTAATTTTTCACTTCTTGCATCCTCTGTGGAATTTGTATTCTGGTGCAGACACAGTATCAAGTTCAAAAGATAGTTTATGATTCGTGCAGCAAAATTAATGTAAATAATTTGCAGTGTGTGTGTGCAAACACGTTTAAATATTCAGCATAGTTGTAGGCAGTATACAGTACATCATGTGCCAAGTTGGAAGCTAATCGGATTAAGTTTTGACACTTTAATTAATATTAAGCACGTTTGGTATCCATTTTCCACTTCCAGAAACTGGTTAATGTGAATAATTTTCACTGCATGTTCTCAAAAGCCATGAAATTTGCAGGACAGTTTGGGGGAGTGCAAAGCATATACTGTGCCAAGTTTGAAGGCAATTGGTGTATGTGTTGCCACATTAATCCACATTAATCGTTTTTCCACATTAATCGTTTTAGACTGTTGTCCTTCAGCAACTGGTTAACGTTAATAATTTGCTGTGTATGTCAGCAAAAGCCATGTAAATTTCAGGATAGTTGCGGGCCGTGTAAAGTATGTGTTCTGCCAAATTTTTATGTAATTTAATTAAAGTTACGCATTTCCATATGAGATACTGGGCCCTTCTTAGAGTGCATAATGTAAACAATTTGCTATGTGTGCTAGCAAACACTTTGTAATTTTCAGGATAGTTGTGGGCAGTATACAGCACCTCATGTGGCAAGTTTTAAATGAATCACTGTATGTTTTGACTCCTGGATTCACAATAAATGCGTTTAAGGTAAGCATTTTCCACTTTCGGATAGTGGTTAATGTACATAATTTGCGGTGCATGTTATCAAAAAACATGAAATTTTATGGATAGTTTGGGGGTGTGCAAAGCATGTACTGTGCCAAGTTTGAAGCCAATTGGTGTATGTCTTGCCACATTTATCCACATTAATCGTTTTTCACATTAAACATTTTAGTCTATCCCAGCTGAATCCATCACTGATAACAAGCTGGTTCTGTGCAATCCTCCCCGACTTACCTCCGGACAAATTCCTAATGGACAGATGTCACAGAGTTCCCCGCTCCAAGCCACCAGCACGTAATAAAGCATAGGACATAGTCCTATGGCTACACTATTTAAAAAACAAAGAAGCTCTCCTGAAAGCAACACGTGACAAGCAGACTCTATTCTTTGACATGTACCTCCAGGTCATCCAGGATATAGCACCCAGAACGTGTGCCCAGAGTAAACCTCAAGACCCATGATAAAAATCTTTTGAGAAAAAGACTTACACTACCGGTGGGGATGCCCCTGCAGGTTCCTGGTCAGCAAAGATGGGCACACCTCCTCCCTCGGCTCTATCAAGGGTGGAGGACATTTCCTGGAGAGTCTGGGGATCACCCCACTGCAACTTCCCAAACCACAGAGGTTTCTATTCCCAGAGTTGTGCCAGGGAAGAAACATTCGGAGAGACATCACCCTCTGCTGCTAGTTGTAGAAGATGACTGACCATTCTGGGAGCCCCCCTCTCATTTCAACTTAGCCCCTTGTGCAGTCCTGGTATGGATGGCTGCCCAGGCACCTTGACTGAGCTCCCAGTGGGGCTGCTCTGGACAGGATAATGTGTTTTTTTTTATCAGAATGAACATTAAGCAGTATCCTTTAGCTCGTTGTGTAAAGTTTCAAAGTTAAATGTTACCCTTTCTAACCCGATATGCTTAGGCAGACGAGGGAGGAGGTCTGGTGCCTGTAGGTCAGACTCCGGACCGAGCCACCTTAAAATGCTGGGGCAGTAGCAGGTGTCTGCACTCTGCATTCAAAGGCTCACAAGTTACTCTACCGCCCAGATATCTGCAATGACCGGGCAAAGGAGCCTTCCACTCCATCCTGGGGTCTCCATCCTATAGTAAAACAATCTTTAATTTCCTCACCGCCCTCTCCCGATTTTCTCCTCTATTTATTCCTCTAGAAATTGTATTCGCTAGGACCCCTGGTTAAATCCTCAGACCATGAAGCTAAACTCCAGACATATCGCTTTCCTAGATGAACTCCATTTAAAAACACAATGTACAAATTTCTACGCTAACACAACTACCCAAAAGGCAACTCCAGGGCTGAACAGAGCACGTTTTTCTGTCCAGGGTGTTGAAACTAAATATAGCCCAATATACAAGTACTGGTGGGTCCCATCTGACCTTCATTGGATTTAGATGGTTTCACAACACAGGCACTTTCTCTCCAGCCGATCAGACGCATTCAGTCTAATTAAGACACATTTTCAAGTGGGTGGACCCTGTGTACATGTTGAACACGTATCGATATCTCTATAAATGTGTCATGGCAATCCCGCGTTTAGCTATTTATATATGGTTTATCGCTTCTTGATGTAAATTACATGTTTTCCTCCCTAGCCATCGAGCCCTACTCAAACACAAAGGAGTACTGAACAAGACACAGCTGCATTTATCAACAGGGTTACCAAGAGTATCTGCAGAGGCCAAACTGATCCTTGTGTTCCTGCCCAATGTGCAGAGGGGAAACCGGTTAAAAAAAAAAACATGAAATAAAAATTATCTTTAGATATGAATTAAGTGATCCTCTTTGTAACCCACTATATTAAGCAATTTAACATTCGATCATCGTTTCTCGATGTAATAAACAAAAGATGTCAGCAGCACTCAATGAATAGAAATGGTATAACAGTGGGACTGAAGATCCCAAAATATGCACTAACAGATGTCAAAAATAAAGTCAATACAAATACAAAAAGCAAATGCAAATCACAATGGATACAAAAAAAAAAAAAAACAGAAAGAGAGCAATCTACAGAATATGAAAAGGTTATGTAGAGTCTGGCAGCAGCGAAATATAAGCAAAAAGAAAAATAACTTATCCACAAAATAGGTAGCCAGGAGGCAAAAAATAGCAGCGCTTATTTATTTATTTGTTTATAAAATGTTTTACCAGGAAGTAATACATTGAGAGTTACCTCTCGTTTTCAAGTATGTCCTGGGCATAGAGATTAGATGACAAATAATACATGGTTACAAATACAGTTACATACGTGAACAGGGTATACATTATATACAAGACATTGCATGCACAGTTACAGATAATATATATTATAGGCGTATGTAACAGTTACAGACCAGATTAAAATGTGAGGCAGCCTTAGTTTTGAAAGAACGTAGACTGGTGTTGGCTGCGAGAGTCTCCGGTAGATTGTTCCAGTTGTGGGGTGCACTGTAAGAGAAGGAGGAGCGGCCGGATACTTTGCTGAACCTTGGGACCATGAACAGTCTTTTGGAGTCAGATCTCAGATAAGTGCTGCATGTGGTGGGGGTGAGGAGCTTGTTCAGATAGACGGGTAGCTTGCCCAGAAAGTATTTTAAGGCAAGAAAGGAAAAATTAACTTTGCGTCTAGACCAGTTGAACTTTTTGAGCTGCGGCCCCCTCCCTGAGAGCCGCAGCATTTGCGCCCCCCTCTCCCATTGTCTCCGTGTCAAATTACATCTCGGGTCATGTGACGTCACATGACCCCACCGTTTTCTGATGCGTGTTGCCATGGCGATGCGTCACCGAAGACCCGTCTGGCAGCAGGTGAGTTACAGAGGCCTCATTTAATTTAAATGCAGAGGGGAAGGGCGCGGGGCATCTGTAACCGCCCGCGCCCCCCCCCCCCCAGAAATTTTCCTGCACCCCCCAGTTTACGCACTGCTGGCCTAGACTCAATTGATGACCAATCTAGTTCTTTGAGCATTTCGCAAAGATGTGTGTTGAAGTTGCATTGGGGAACAAAACGGCATATTGAGTTGTAGAGGGTGTCAAGTTTGCTAAGGTGGGTTTGGGGTGCTGAGCCATATACTATGTCTTCATAGTCGATAATTGACATTAGCATCTGCTGTGCGATGCGCTTTCTGACCAGCAGACTTAGGGAGGATTTGTTCCTGTAAAGTACATCTAGTTTGGCATAGGTTTTGGATGTCAGGGTATCAATGTGCATCCCGAATGTTAAATGGGAGTCAAACCATATGCCCAAGTATTTAAAACTAATAACAGGAGTTAGGGTGGTGTTAGCGTTGGTTCTGACCTGGAGCTCATTCATTGGAAGCTTTAGTAATTTAGCCTTGGTCCCAAATACCATTGTTACAGTCTTGTCAGTGTTTAAAAAGTTTGTTTTGGGAAATCCAATTTTCAAGTCTCAAAAAGTCAGACTGAAGTATGTGTTCAAGGTCGGTGAGGCTATGGCTGTGTGCATATAAGATTGTGTCATCTGCATACATGTGTATTGAGACTCCCTTACAAGCTGTAGGAAGATCATTGATGAAAACTGAGAAGAGTAGGGATCCCAGAACAGAGCCTTGCGGGACACCACAGGTAATATCTGGAGTTAGAACCCGAGATGGACACATGTTGGGGTCTACATGATAAGTAGGAATGAAACCAATTTAAAGAATGCTTCCCTATTCCAGAGCAAGATAACATGATCAACAGTATCAAAAGCCTTTGCAAAATCTAGAAATATTGCACCAGTGAGTGGTCCCCGTTCCATTCCACACTGGATTTCATTGCAAACTTTTAGCAGTGTAGTTACTGTAGAGTGTTTGGGGTGAAAATATGTGCAAAAAAGGAAAAACCGGGAAACAGACTACACACAAAATATAGGTATTCTATACACTAACACTAACTCGGGGAAACAGGGGGCGAAAAAAGCAAAGAAAACTGTATTAAACAATAAAAAATATACACAAATATGAAAAAATAAGGTATAAGGGGGGGGCTGCACAGGGATCCACAAGATGAATTCAAAACCAGGGTTTATGACCTCAAATACACCAGTTATTGCAAAAAAGAAAGTCCATGACTACTAATCTATCCCTTTATACAGGCATACCCCGCTTTAAGGACACTCACTTTAAGTACACTCGCGAGTAAGTACATATCGCCCAATAGGCAAACGGCAGTTCACGCATGCGCCTGTCATCACGTCCTGAACAGCAATACCTGTACCGAAGCTGTGCGCAAGTGGGGAGACTATAGAGCCTGTTACAAATGCGTTATTTACATCAGTTATGCACGTATATAACGATTGCAGTACAGCACATGCATCGATAAGTGGGGAAAAGGTCGTGCTTCACTTTAAGTACATTTTCGCTTTACATACATGCTCCGGTCCCATTGCGTACGTTAATGCGGGGTATGCCTGTAATGGGAAAAAGCATTAAAAAAATCCTAAATATAAGAACTTTTTTGAAAAGTACCTCCAGGTATCAGATCTGCCCACTCTGAGGACGAATTGGCCCGCTTTAACTCTCCAAACACCCATGAAGAGATATCCGAGGTAATAAAATCACTAACGTTAGCCAAGGCCCAGAAGGCCACACGAACATCTATTTTAAAAAGATTGCTCATCTCAAATCTTTTTTAACTCCGTATTAGATGGTGAGCAATACCACAGCAGTATGTTGCAAGCAAATAGCTGTCTTAACGAAGGAAAGGATCCTGGCAGCTGCTCTAGCTACAGGCCTACATCTTTAATTAATATAGATGTAACGCCTGTTCGTGTCTGGTCTGACCCACCCAATCTCACATTGGCCCCTGTGGTCTATCCAGCCCCGTTACATGTCAGTGTATGGTGGTGCACCTGTAGGCAACAGGACTCCTGAGTCTCCCGCATGATGGTATTCGGGGATGTCAAGCCAGACAGGTAGTTGAGGTAGTGGGTGCGAGTCCTACTCACATCACGTGCAGCGCCTCCACCTCATCAGGATCTATGCGTATGCAGGTAGATGGTCCTGATGAGGAACTCCTTCTTGGTGGTGAGGGCCCCAGGAGAGTAATTGCAGACTCACACCATGGGGTTCTCGTTAAACAAGCCATATCTATTGTGCGTGGTGATAAGGGCCAGCTGCCCCTCACAGTCCTTGTCTCAGCCGCACATTGTTCCGTGATACCCTTTAAAAGGTATGCCCTCCCAATGGAGTGGGATTCCCTCTCCCCGCAGGGAGATCACCCCTGTGCCAGGTCCCTGGACACAGTTGGCCTTCTCTGGCTTGATATAAATTGATGCCACTAGTTACTGCACTAGTGGGCACCTTTAACTTGCTACTTCACCTTGCACCATCAACTCGCAGCAACCACACGCACTAACTTTAGGCAGTACAGTGCCTTATATACCTCAGGAAGCAGGTACATCTCTGATGTCACTAACCAGGGACGCAGAGCATGTAGCCACTCCCATCCCTACATAGGGCACCTCGCCAGGGTGTGAGGGCAAACCTCCATGATTTCTGCTGGCATTCCTGTAACTTACCAGGTTTTACTGCCAGCAGGAGAGATGATTGTAGACATTGTTATGCATGGCTACATAGATATAACATTGTCTCCAAACATTTAGCAAATAGGTTGAATGAGGTGTAACCAAAGCTAGTTCACCCCGACCAGGTCAGATTCGTCCCCGGCAGACAAGCGGCGGACACCAGACGATCAATCAACCTTACAGCACACGTGAAACAAGCTAGACTCCATTGGGAAAACATGAGAGAGACCCTTAAAAATTACAGTTTCATAGGCAAATTTTTGCAGTCTATCCTAGTATTTTATTCCTCCCCATCCGCTAGATTAGTCTGCGTAGGCACTGCCTAGTTCCGTGTCCTATCCGAGGCAGGACTAGGTTCCATTTGTAATGTTGCTCACCGAGTGGAAACATTCCAGAGTTCAGACTTGCCATCTACATTCTTTGCAGTTTAGTCCCAACCTTATTGATCTTTAGCCATCTGTGGTTGAACTAACTTCCTGGTTTCAGAAAGGCTATTATTTCACAGCTGTATTGGTTTCTAACCATGGCTGTGCTAATCTTGATTTGTGTAATTGATTGCCACCTGTTATGTGGGTGTAATCTAGAACATATCAAATAGGTTCAAGGCTACTCCTGTGGATTTTATGCTGGCAAAGGAGGAATTGCACAGATCCCAACTGACCAGGGAGGAGGGCATTTTCTGCTCAGAGTATTAAATACAGAGCCAGCAGCGGCAACTGTGTTGCTGCAATGGAATTATCTAGAAGGCATCAGTAATTACTTTCTGCCAAGGGGGGTACAAATAAGCAATCATAATAGGTGCTGCTCTTCCCAGAGCCTGCACATGAGATCATTTAACTTCTCTCACTAACCCTACCTACTGCACAGTATGTCATACAGGCCGGTCAGTGTGGAGTAAGTGTATATAGTGTGTATGGTGCTGTTTGTATATATTTATATCTATGTATGTGTGCATGTACATATGTACATGAAAAAGCTGAACTATTCGGGCAGCCGTCGCAGGTTGGTTGAGGGAGAGCAGAGTGTCCGGCAGAATCTGGAAACGGGAGTGAGGCGGAGACCTGCAGAACTCTGCCTGCCCCTGCTCTCCAAGACATCAGTGGGAGGGGAGAGCAGTGCCTGCATGTTGTACGTGTATTAGGCGTGTAATATAGTGCGTGCGCGTATCAATTATAATAGACTGCTTAAACTTTACCTGCTATACAGTACTTCCAAGGCGCGCATGGCAGTGACCGTTGAGCCGGCAGATTGGGAAAAGACTTGAACAATGTGTTTTTGCGCTGCTGACATTGCACGTCACACACTCTATTACCCAATCAGAGTGAGGCTGCAATTTCATTGGCTGTGAGATGTGGGGACTTGCTTTGGTCACATTGGATTTTTGGGGGGTGAGGAGGGGTTCAAATCACTATATGTTGCGCGTGCACATTTAGTTGTTAGGGTGCAAGCAGTGACACGTGCGGTTAGGGGGCGTGTCTCTGACATCACAGCGTTAGGCCACGATGTGATTGGTTTGCATTGCGGCAGCAGCAGCGCGAAAACAACAATTTTATTGTAATTTCCCTGGTCTGCCACGCCACCACTCACGGCCGTGCATGCGCATCCCTAGTATAGAAACGTCTGGCTAACATAGCCAATTCTAATTGTCCCGCGCGCGCCACTATATTACAGGCCTTAGTATGCTGCTGTTTCAGTGTGCTGGGCGCAGAGCTCCAGGATTTGGGGAAAAAATACAAAAATACAAAAAATACAAAAACACAATATGGTGCAATATATTCCTATTTGGATAATCATGTGTAGCCAGGCCTCCCCAGAGTGTCCGCTCCCCCCTCACCTCGATGCCGATCGCGGGGGCCGCCGCGTCCCATGCCGGTTGCCGGGGCCGCACGCGCGTCACAGGACTCCCGGCGCTCCCGGAGCCGGGCGGTGAGCCAGCCGCCATTGTTCCTTGGCTCGCGCATGCGCAGTGGACGCGCATGCGCGGCAGGAACCCTAGCGCCAGGGAGGTGTTGCGCGAGGGTGAGGAGAGCCGAGAGAGTCACGGCAGGTCAGGCAGAGTCGCGCCTGCGCAGAAGATAGGCCAGAGTTAGGAAAGAGTCGCGCGAGAGTAGGGACTGTGAGAGAGAGGTTGCAACGGCCATTAGGCGTTCACGCATGCGCGGGAGAAGCGCGCACGCGGCCCCAGTACTGTAGCAGCCCCCTGGGAACTACAATTCCCAGGAGGCATAGGGAGACAGGCACCAGGTGCCTCATAGCGGCCAATAGGGCTGGAGGATTCTCAGCCCGGGAGAATAGATACATTTCCCGGGCTTTGCACAGGCAGTCAGGCTGAGGAGAAGGAAGGAGAATGAAGGGTGCAGGGAGCGAGTGGCTCCTGCACCAGGTAAGGGTTCTCCTTAGGTCCCCAGGCAGGCCCCAATTCCCGGTAAGGGCAAGGGGGTAACTGAAGAGGGACGGCCCTAGATAGGGAAGGTCACCCTTAGGTGTGTGAGGGTGCAGGTTTGGCAGTGCCACAGCGGGTAGTGCTGTGAGCACTGACAAATAGGCACAGGGTGTGCAGCGGATGCTGAGTGTGTGCAGTGTGTTTGCTGCGGGTTCCAGGTTGCTGTGTATGAGTGTTGCATGTTGACGCTGCGTGTACTGAGTGCAGTGTGTGTGCAGCGTGTGTTACTGTCTGCAGGCTGACTGTGAGAGCTGTGTGTCGGCTGCAGGCGCTGTTAGTATCAGTGAGTTATTAGGTTACAGTTAGGGACTTGGGTAGTAGGGAAGGGGGGGCAGGTTATTAACCCCGCAGGCCCTAGGAGATTTCCCCAAGCCACCCCAGGTTGCGGTTCATCAGGGACAGGCCCTAGGTTAGGGTTCCTGTCACGTTAGGGTTAGTTAGGGATAGACATGGATAGCGGCGGCTGCTGTTCCCGTGATTCGGTTGCTGTTACCGTGAGACGGTTGTGTTCCCGTGAAGCGGTGGGACCCTCGTTGGGGTTCCTGGAGAAGTACCTGGAAAGGATCAGACGGATGCATCGCACGTCTGACCCTTTGAGAAGAGTGTTGCAGGACCGAGCATCGGAGTGCTCGGAAGGTATTTCTACACATGTGCACCAACAGGCCTAACAGATAATTTAGTGACTGCGCAGTCACCCACGACCTCCGTAGGAGTACGGGACATTGGGTGTGGGGGATTACAGGACACTGGGTGGGAACACCAGACATTGGGCCTGAGGTGATAAGGTTAACAGGTTATGATGTTATGTAAATGTGATGATATTCTCCATGCATGTTAGTAAAGTCATATAGTTAATATACATGCTGTCTACGTGATTATTATTGTGATTGTCCTGCGAGGAACCACTTCCCCTCTGGTGGGAGCCATCGCAGGTGGAGGCGCTGTACCGAGAAGATGTTGTAAGTGATCACCCCTAGTATAATTACCCCAGGTTCCTGGTGGCGGAAGCTCAGCCCTCCTGTGAGCCAACAGGTAATGCACCACACCTGAGTAACCTTGTATGTTCCCCGCACTCACACTGTATATGCGATTGGGTGGGGTGGAATACCCGTTACATTTGGAGGCGCTGCTGAGATCGACCTGGGGTGCCCTGTTTCATTTTTTTTCAAATTGTCCAATTCCAATTTTTCACCATGTGGGCGCTCTCCAGACAGGAGGTCTCCACCTGGGCCTTGACGCTTAGTGCAACTCCTAACCACATGGTTGCCGTGGGGGCAATCCCTGCTGGCGTGTCTCTGCTGGACGTTCAGGCACAGGTTCGGAAGCTCCCTGGCCTGGATCGTACATGGGTCAGAGGATGAAGGTATGATATCACCTGGCAGTGGAGTACTATACTGATGTATGTAGACCATGCCATAAGCGAGGAAGATGGTCCCCAATTCTTGAGTCTGTCCAAGGGTCCGAACGAGGGGTGCCCCTTTATTTACCCTGAATCGGCCGTTCCTGCATGCAACGAGAGCCCTAATGTAGTTAGCAGGACTGTGATCAAACTGGAGGCTCCTGTAGCAAGGGAGGCTAATAGTGAGTCCCACCTAACATGGCGGCTCCCGCCAACTTAAGATGACACACGTGCTTCTGACTGCCAGGCTGCTCAGAAAAAGGTTACAGAAACCCATCTGGGACTGGCGGGAAAACCAGAGCCCCGCCCCCATAATGTAAGTGACTCAGTGCAGAGACAGAGCCACTCAGTGATAGAGCACACCCCTCCTTTAAATTCCACCAGGGGGAGTGAGCACCGTGAACAGCCATTAGACCCTTCTGTTCACCAGGAGGAGGAGGAAGGCATTGTCGTAGACATAGATTATTTTCTTTCTGAGCAGGAAACCGAGATAGACTGTCAAGGGATACACCCTAGTGTGTATGTGGCCTGGCGCGCGCCCGGAGTAGATTCTCTTCTCTTCATATGCTCCTGCCTGCAAGAAGCCCACGCTCAGGGAGCCAACGTGGCTCAGGGACCCCTCGACTTCAGGACCATCGAGGTGGAAGGAGAAATGGGCATACAGTGTTTTAGCCCCACGTGCGGCTGTTCTAGAGAGACATTGACATGGTGGTCCTACTGTGAATGTTGCGGTGTGCGGTTACTGAAGTCTATTGTGCCCCAGCATGCAGAAGTTTCCAGTGAAGAGGTTGAAGTTCCATTGGTGGCGATGCGCCTACCGGAGAACCACCCCAGCGATGATACAGAGGAGACAGAGGAATCACAGGAGCCTGCTGTGGGCCCGTGTGCCCTAGAGGAAGTGTGTCCCGATGTTGCGGACCCTGCTGTGGGCCCGTGTGCCCTACAATGGTCAGTCCGACCTACTACAGAGGTACCATCGGTCCTAGGCTTGGGACTAGTACCTACAGACGACAAGGGTGAGTCGACTGCCCCAGGGGTGTTGGGGGTGAGCCTCCAGGTGACCGCGGAGCATGATGGCTCCTTAAGTCTGGTCGCCCGGGCAAAGGGCTCCCCTCTGCATCGCGTCCTGGTGGAGGTGTCCTCATTGGAAGGTAGCTGTCCAGAGAAGAGAGTGGACCAGTGTCTACCGTCGATCCTTCCGGAAGAAGGGAAGCCCTTCGTCAGCCAGCAGAGTGGTAAGGAACCCCCTTGTTCCCCACCGACTCCGATGGAGGTGGCCGTGAAGAAGGCCAAAGCTACGGTTCCTGAGCGGAGTGTGAACCCGTGTGCTCCGACGCAAGTGGTTCCAGGACTGGGATCCAACGCTCCCGAAGTTCGAGTCAGTGAGTGGACTGTCCCAGAAGAATTGGGGACAGGTCCCGATACCGCCAAGGTGGGAACTGACAGCGTCCCCGAGGACCTGTTGGCCACCGTGAATCACCGCAGGGGTAAGGTGTCTACTCTTTCCCCCCTGCCAGGTGAAACCGAGACATTGTCCCGTGCTCGCTTCTCAGAGGAAGCCTCACAAAAATATGGGGACAAAGACTGTGTGGAGAGAGATCCAGGGAGACTGGCCTCCTTTAAGCCCAAAAAGGAGCGCCCCATTCCTCAGGTAGTGGACCGCGGGAAAGGTCCTGGCCTCCTGGTCTACTGCATCCAAGCCGCGGATGACCGGGTAAAGGCCTGCTTAAAAGACGTTGTGCTACTCCTTCCACCAGGGGGAGGAAGTAGCGAAGAGCCAGTGACTGTTCCCCCAGAGCGTGCTCAACGGGAGATTTTTCTGGGGGAGGCTCATGGGCGTAAAAGCGAGGTACCCCCACATGTTCAGTTCGGGGCACCCCACACATGGTCTCAGCCAGTCTCGGGTATTAATTGGTGTGATATGCCCTGTAATTTTTCATTGTGTGAAAGTGTACCAATTATGCCATGCCATTTTTCAGTGTGTAAACTTATGTCGAGGTATGTGGTTCCCCAAGCGAGGGCGTTGGGTTTTTCACCAGGGGGAGAGTGTAGCCATGTCTCCCCAGAGTGTCCGCTACCCCCTCACCTCGATGCCGATCGCGGGGGCAGCCGCGTCCCATGGCGGCCCCGCCGGACGCTCTGGAAGGTGAGGGCGGTCGGGTCCCGGCTCGGGGGTTGCCGGGGACGCGTGCGGCCGGTTGCCGGGGCCGCACGCGCGTCACAGGACTCCCGGCGCTCCCGGAGCCGGGCGGTGAGCCAGCCGCCATTGTTCCTTGGCTCGCGCATGCGCAGTGGACGCGCATGCGCGGCAGGAACCCTAGCGCCAGGGAGGTGTTGCGCGAGGGTGAGGAGAGCCGAGAGAGTCACGGCAGGTCAGGCAGAGTCGCGCCTGCGCAGAAGATAGGCCAGAGTTAGGAAAGAGTCGCGTGAGAGTAGGGACTGTGAGAGAGAGGTTGCAACGGCCATTAGGCGTTCACGCATGCGCGGGAGAAGCGCGCACGCGGCCCCAGTACTGTAGCAGCCCCCTGGGAACTACAATTCCCAGGAGGCATAGGGAGACAGGCACCAGGTGCCTCATAGCGGCCAATAGGGCTGGAGGATTCTCAGCCCGGGAGAATAGATACATTTCCCGGGCTTTGCACAGGCAGTCAGGCTGAGGAGAAGGAAGGAGAAGGAAGGGTGCAGGGAGCGAGTGGCTCCTGCACCAGGTAAGGGTTCTCCTTAGGTCCCCAGTCACAAGAAACTGTATGGTGCTCCAACATGAACCACTGGCTAAATAGCCCAAGACTATACGCATATAAATTGTGTCCCTGGAGGTCCCAGACAGTCCAGACCAAAATACTCCAACCCTTGCAATAAACCACTTCCACTAGATACCGATTAGCTGGAAAAGATCCCACTGCAATAATGTGGGACCTTCACTGGCTAGTGACCAGACATAAATATCGGTTGGGTAAGTATAGGTGTATACAAATAAACAGGTTGGAGTGACTCACATTTGTAGGGTCTTTTGTGGGAATTCCTCCATGGGTGCGTGCTGCCGTTACTCCACAAGACCGGACATCCAAACGAAGGAGAGATGGAGCACAGCTGGAAACAAAATGAACTACTAGGAGAGTGGGACCCAGATAAAAAAAGTTAATTTATTGGATCAGTGCAAAAATACAAAAAACGGAGCCCTCAGGCCCCCACCAACGCGTTTCGAGCCGGTGGCTCTTTCTCAAGGTTCTTTCTCAAGGCTCTTTCTCACTATGCACCTTGAGAAAGAGCCACCGGCTCGAAACGCGTTGGTGGGGGCCTGAGGGCTCCGTTTTTTGTATTTTTGCACTGATCCTTAGGTCCCCAGGCAGGCCCCAATTCCCGGTAAGGGCAAGGGGGTAACTGAAGAGGGACGGCCCTAGATAGGGAAGGTCACCCTTAGGTGTGTGAGGGTGCAGGTTTGGCAGTGCCACAGCGGGTAGTGCTGTGAGCACTGACAAATAGGCACAGGGTGTGCAGCGGATGCTGAGTGTGTGCAGTGTGTTTGCTGCGGGTTCCAGGTTGCTGTGTATGAGTGTTGCATGTTGACGCTGCGTGTACTGAGTGCAGTGTGTGTGCAGCGTGTGTTACTGTCTGCAGGCTGACTGTGAGAGCTGTGTGTCGGCTGCAGACGCTGTTAGTATCAGTGAGTTATTAGGTTACAGTTAGGGACTTGGGTAGTAGGGAAGGGGGGGCAGGTTATTAACCCCACAGGCCCTAGGAGATTTCCCCAAGCCACCCCAGGTTGCGGTTCATCAGGGACAGGCCCTAGGTTAGGGTTCCTGTCACGTTAGGGTTAGTTAGGGATAGACAGGGATAGCAGCGGCTGCTGTTCCCGTGATTCGGTTGCTGTTACCGTGAGACGGTTGTGTTCCCGTGAAGCGGTGGGACCCTCGTTGGGGTTCCTGGAGAAGTACCTGGAAAGGATCAGACGGATGCATCGCATATCTGACCCTTTGAGAAGAGTGTTGCAGGACCGAGCATCGGAGTGCTCGGAAGGTATTTCTACACATGTGCACCAACAGGCCTAACAGATAATTTAGTGACTGCGCAGTCACCCACAACCTCCGTAGGAGTACGGGACATTGGGTGTGGGGGATTACAGGACACTGGGTGGGAACACCAGACATTGGGCCTGAGGTGATAAGGTTAACAGGTTATGATGTTATGTAAATGTGATGATATTCTCCATGCATGTTAGTAAAGTCATATAGTTAATATACATGCTGTCTACGTGATTATTGTTGTGATTGTCCTGCGAGGAACCACTTCCCCTCTGGTGGGAGCCATCGCAGGTGGAGGCGCTGTACCGAGAAGATGTTGTAAGTGATCACCCCTAGTATAATTACCCCAGGTTCCCCGTGGCGGAAGCTCAGCCCTCCTGTGAGCCAACAGGTAATGCACCACACCTGAGTAACCTTGTATGTTCCCCGCACTCACACTGTATATGCGATTGGGTGGGGTGGAATACCCGTTACACATGTATATATGTACATGAAAAAGCTGAACTATTCGGGCAGCCGTCGCAGGTTGGTTGAGGGAGAGCAGAGCGTCCGGCAGAACCTGGAAACGGGAGTGAGGCGGAGACCTGCAGAACTTAAACTTTACCTGCTATACAGTACTTCCAAGGCGCGCATGGCAGTGACCGTTGAGCCGGCAGATTGGGAAAAGACTTGAACAATGTGTTTTTGCGCTGCTGACATTGCACGTCACACTCTATTACCCAATCAGAGTGAGGCTGCAATTTCATTGGCTGTGAGATGTGGGGACTTGCTTTGGTCAAATTGGATTTTTGGGGGGCGAGGAGGGGTTCAAATCACTATATGTTGCGCGTGCACATTTAGTTGTTAGGGTGCAAGCAGTGACACGTGCGGTTAGGGGGCGTGTCTCTGACATCACAGCGTTAGGCCACGATGTGATTGGTTTGCTTTGCGGCAGCAGCGCGAAAACAACAATTTTATTGTAATTTCCCTGGTCTGCCACGCCACCACTCACGGCCGTGCATGCGCATCCCTAGTATAGAAACGTCTGGCTAACATAGCCAATTCTAATTGTCCCGCGCGCGCCACTATATTACAGGCCTTAGTATGCTGCTGTTTCAGTGTGCTGGGCGCAGAGCTCCAGGATTTGGGGAAAAAATACAAAAACACAATATGGTGCAATATATTCCTATTTGGATAATCATGTGGAAGAATGAGGATAGTGGATAACATTTTTCTCAATGATGATAATTGAAAAAAAAAAAAAAAACTGTGGCACATCATATGGAGGGATTGATGGTAGTATGATTCACTCATGGTATACATCTCCGGAATGTATTCCCTGAATATATCTATATGGAATGTGTTGCAGAATAGATCTCAATAAAAGAGAAACATACAAAGTGCAGACAATCCAAAATATATATCTATATAGGGAACGCAAGGCACAAATGGATGTACACTTACATATAAATGAAATGTGCGCATATATAAAATGAACAGTTAGGCTGCGCTTATAGTGCCGGCGATGTTTCGGCAAAACAAATGCATTACCGCTGTCGCGTGTGCTTATAGTAAGTGTGGCGCGACGGCGCAACTGATTGGTCTCGACCGCTGGGTCATCTCTATTTTATTTTCCAGCGACCGTCGCATCACCGGCACTATAAGCATAGCCTAATTGTGATGCAATGTCTCCGCGATCTCACTGCCATCCATCCAGACAGACCTCTATCGCTTCCGGAATAGACACTTCCGTTTGCGGAGGGTGAGGGGGAAAAAAACAGGATCATGTCTCAAGAGCACCTCTGCAGCCACTCGACAACGTGTTTTGCTTTTCCAGCGTCGTCAGGAGTCCTACACAATGGTTTTCTTAGTAGCTCTCTATATAGACAAAAAGAAAAAAGCGCAAAGCCCATAGAGTAGTATAGTCAGTTTATAAGATGAATAAAAAATGGTTATAAACACTCACACAAAAAATAAGTTGATACAGGCACTTCGTTACTTTGAATGACCGCTGGAACAGTAGTGATCCACTTGTCCGTTGGTTGGGGTGCTCAGTGTCTCTTCCTTCTCTCCTTCACTTGATCGGCGGCGTGTATCCACTTCCGTGTCAGATGACTCCTGACGTCAGCGTGTGTGTCGTCAATCGGGGGTTGGACTTTAGGCAGACACTTGCTCCCCCTCCAGACTTGGCATACGGGAGCTCTATCTATCGCGCGTACTCTCAGTAACTCAGTACTCTTAGCACAAACACCAGCAACCTTAGCAATGTCAGCCCTACGCGTTTCAAAGACCTTGTCCTCTTCTTCGTCAGGGGCGCTATCATTGCTTGGTTGCTATAAGTCCAATATATAGGGGTGACAATTAAGTACCTCTTATAAATGATCAATAATATTGATTTCCTCCTAGTGGTTGTTTATAGTATCCACAATAGGAGTCTAATCCAAGTGATTGGCTATAGAACAAATTCTTAAAAACTGTATATATTTATTAAGATACATTAAAAAATACTGTTAAAAAATGGGTTTTATAAATTCAATAATTTAGCTGCCATAGAAAATTTAGTAAACATATTAGAATCTTTGTGGATACTAAAAACAGCAACTATTACAACAAGAATAAAATCCATAAACTTACATTATATTATCATAACTCATTACTCATTAAAATACACCAGCTTAATACTATGTCCCCAAATGGGTTAAACGAAGATATTGACCTAGCAGCATTTTTATGAATCATTTTAGGTATTTTTCCTCCCATTTTTTTATAACTCTTATTATGTTTCCTTTTATCGATATACCAATTAGATATTAATGTTGTTTTTATTATTTATTATTTTTATTTTAATGAGTAATGAGTTATGATAATAAAATATAATGTAAATTTATGGATTTTATTCTTGTTGTAATAGGCTTTTGCCCATCTATTTTTATTTCTGTCAGCTATTTCTTTATTCTGTTTTTTAGCTCTCTATATAGCCTTTATTCGTCGCTCATTGGTGTGAAATTCAATTGTGTATACAAATGCAATATTAAACAAAATACATGTACATTCAAATCATAAAAATATATATAGTCACAATGTCCTATACCTGTCAGAATCATGGATAATACTGTGGATCTACATATACAAAGGTTATAACTTTTTTTTTTTTAGTAAAAAGTATAGTTATAACTCCCTATCACTTCAAAAAAACATGATTGACTAATTTGTTAAACTAAATATGAAATATAATAATTAAAATATATATCTATAAAGGTTTATAAGCACTCAATATAAGTCTAAAATGACAACCCGTCAAAGCTAGGAAGGAGGAAAGTGGTACACAATGTGAGGAACATGCCCAAAACAGAGTTATGCCTTTGTGTTGTACAGTTTATGCTATATGGACATACGCACACACGTGTATGTTATGACATAGTATCTATAGCAATATATAAACATATACACATTTTGGGTGTATATCTAGATCTACACACATACATATAATAATAAAAAGAATAATATTTAGTGTGGATTATAGAATAATATAAACACAAAGAAATACAAGGGCTGGTAGGGTGAATAAAATAAATAAAATTAATTAACAACCAGCAACTGGCATTGCACAACCAAAATGTACCGATTTTGTATCCGTTGCAGCCATGCAGTTTAATAATGGACAGTGTTTTCTGTTTGGAGAGGAACCAACATTTCCAGGATTCCTATAACATCGATGAGTGCTTGAAGATAACATTGATATACAAGTACTGTCATTGTTCTAGCCGTAGATGCCTATACTATCTCTGAATGCGGTTTGGGGATATATTTATCGCTCGATTTTTTTTTCCTGTAACCAATAAACATCTAATCCGAGTGTTGCGAAGAAGCAAACTAATTAGGAGGCGGTCATTCGTCTAAGGCTTCATCCTGAAATCATGCATATGGTCAGTTCAACAATGCGTCAAACCACACACCCAGCCAACAAAACCTGCACCAAATGTATTTTACTGAAACTAAAGATGATACAGATAAGTAATCTTGAACGTTTTTAAAAAGAGCACATTAGATTAAAAACCTGCCATGCTTGAGAAAGTATCCTTCATGTTACATATGTATGGATACCATCACTAACAGTGGGAGTCTCACACTACTGGAGGAATAAAACCCTAAAGTATGTCAGCATTTTAAGCACATCTCAAGACACTCATTCAGACATGAAGTACTATGAATCATCTGATTGCACTCATCCTCCATTCAGTGTCATTTAAAAACAAATTGAAGTAGGTCATTAACATAGGGGAGAAAAGGCATCCAGTATCCCAGATTAATTGAAGTATTTTGCAAAGTGTAGTGTGAACATAAGATAAAACACCATCATTACATTTGCTTCATTCTTTGAAAGACCTCGAAAGATAAATGTAAAAATATTCTTCGTAGCATGATGATCTAAACTTTGTACTTTATGTGCGGCTCAAGTACAATACCATTTTAAAGGGGATTCTGTTACTTACGAACAGCAATAAAAATACAAAATGTTACATAGTTACATAGTAGATGATTGAAAAAAACATACGTCCGTCAAGTTCAACTTATGCTAAATTTAGACAGACTTTATCCTATATTTGTACTTGCAGTATATTGTTATTATATAGCTTTTCTAAATGGAAACTTCCCTGATAACTACAGGTATTATGATCCGACAAACAATAAGTGGCACTACGCTAGAACGCTCAACATTTCACTTAATGAAATTTACCATCAAGGCAGACATTCACTTAAACATGATGGGACAGCTTAGTATCTTCTGAACTTGGAGCCTCCTGGTGGGAAGATCAGGAACATTCTGCACATGGAGACAACCCAAAATCTAAAGTAGGTATTCCAAAACCGAAATTCTGCAGGGAAAATCTGAAGGCAATGAAACACAGTTTAGGTTTTCAGGATATCCCTGCTTCAGCACAGGTAATTCAATCAGTCCCTGCTTCAGCACAGGTGGCTCAATCAGAGGCTCAGTCTTCGATTGAGTCACCTGTGCTGAAGCTGGGATATCCTGAAAACCTGCCCTTTTAGATGGGCTTGATGACTAGAGTTGAGCACCCCTGCTTCAAGCTGAGTTCATAGTGGAGGAGTTGCTGCATGCGCGTCAACCACAGTAATTGGCTATAGCAGTTAGTCAAGTGCCTGTAGGCTAAGAGGTGCGTTGACGCGGCAGCGTTTTGAGGAGACAATAAATGTTGTTTTCTCTGGCGGCTGCCGTGTGACGTCAGCGTCACGTGAGCTGGTTCATCCAATGAGGACGAATCAGCTTTGTGACGTGTCCGCCACACCCCCTCATCGCTGCCAGGACTATGAGCAGGGATCGCTTGTACTGCAGCCGCACGGCACGGTGGGAGCGCGCACTCTCGCTAGTAAGCGGAGTGTATAATCTGCGCCTGAGAGTGTGGCGCTTCATAATTGCTTCACAACAAGCAATTTGCACATTAATAATCAAGTGCCAAGTAAACAGAAAGCAGAACTGAAAACACACACTACCCCTGTTTTGCACCTGTTCCAACCCATCCTTTGCCCTTAATCTCTTTCAGTTACTTACCCATGTCTCGTGAGCTATTATTGCCCAATACACAAAACGAATAACACAGAATAAGAGGACAGGACCTGTGCGAGATTATTGATACTAATGATACAAGCATTAAGAAGCATCATTTATATAATGGTATGAAATGTACTTTATTTTTATTTTTTAAGATTGTTTTGTTTATAATTATTTTAACTATTCACGAAAAACACACATTGCAACTTCCTAAACCCAATGGGGGGAAAAAATAGACAAGAATCAGATTTCAAATACTCTTTATTTTCTCACTTTAATTTAAATCCACATCTGCCAGTTTTGAGCCCATCATTTAAATTGTAGGTAATGCTACATATTAAAATAAATCTATCCTGATGATGAAAACACGTCGGTATTGAATGGGAAATGCAGTATAAATCTGAATTTGTATGATGAAACAAACCTATGTTTTGTATATAGTGATTGAATAGTTTAGGCCATTCTACTACATGCAGCATATTAAGGTTTTTAAAATCTGTACCCGCTTCGTAAAACTCGACCGTTACGCAGTTAAAATGCTCCAACCCAATGAGGCTTAAAGTCTTGCACCGTCTCCAAATTCTACAAAATACTGTATGTACAAAAGAAGTTGAATAATCCCAGCTACACACGTTTAGCTTTCAAATATAAAATCTATTTGTACATATAGAACAGTAACCAGTCACTGTATATAAAGTTATTTATTTATCTTTAAATATATGATGGAAAAAATGTACAGGAGTCTTCTCAACTGAGGTATAAAAATTATATTTTAAATACACTGAAATCACTAACTGCCCATCAGAAGTGCACAAATATCTTGATTTCTGTTCTTTAAACCAATAATAATAATATTAATAAAAACCAGTCTGCTATAGAATATCGGCTGACTGTGACCTGGTACTTAAAACACAGGTTAATTTTAATAGTACTGCTTTGCATTTAAAAAGTCAGACATTATCAAATAAAGATTGCTTTTCCATAGTATAGATATGTACATCAAAAAAATATGACTCTAGGAAGGCATTGGTTTGTTGCTATTAAAAAACCCTATATATATATGTGCATGTCGTATTCTTTGTAAGCAAAGACCAAGGACATTTTTTTCATCGCTTCCGGAAACAGCTGAGGTACCTGTGAAATAATAAAAAAGGGAATTTAACTTTAATTGTGTTACCCCACTACATAGAAATCTGTTATTCAGCAAATAATTAAACCCACTATAAAACTTATTCCAAGAGCTATTTTCCCATATATAATTAAGGCAATTTTCTGCAGTATTTCAATACTTCCTTTAATCTATGTAAAAAATTAAAAAAGAATTATATTGTCTAAAGCTTTCCATTTTTCTACAACGTAAATGCATATGTGAAATTGATGCATTTATCCATTTACAGTGTTCCTTCAAAACCCTTTCGGTGACACAAAAGGGGGGAAGGGGTCAGGTGACATTTGTTTCATTTTACACCTGATAAACCTTTTATTAATTTGTATACACATTTAAAAAAAAAATGATAAAGAGACAACTTGCATACAATATACCTTCTGATTTCTAAGAATATATTATCTTGCATTTTTAATATAAATCTTGGCTGGGAAATTTGCATACTGTAGCTTTAGTAATGGGAAGGCATAGGCAGAATACTCAAAATACACTTAATTAGATGCATGTTACTATAGTCCTTATTTATCTGAGAAGTATGGGCTGTGTTTGATTGGCAAAAACATACATTTTTACATAAGTAAAAACCCTGAAAACTCTGTCAAAAAGCCACAAACCCATGCTATATGTTGGTTTAAATACAGGGATTTACTTTACATTAAAACCCTTGTTTGAGGGAAAACATGAGTGGTCCTGAAAAAGGCGAATTATTCTTGCTGTTTTGCGATAGTTCCATTTCTCCTAGTCCCTCCTGTGCCAGTACAAATGAATGGGATGTGAGCATCCTAACGTCTAATGCAAAATGCTAGCAGAGCATCCCAACGTCTGCACCAATAGTAGCAGATCTTTGCAAATCCTTGCCGACAGGTGGCTGGGAGGAAAGGAACTTCACCCACTCTTTTGGCAAATGGTGGAAATGGCACTATTGCTCAAAAGATCTGAGGTAATCATCTATGTCCTCTTGGCCCGCCACGAATCGGGGAAACGTGTTGTAGGTTAGATGCAGGGTAAGACTAGCCCCAAGGTTTAGTCACCAAACACTGCACTGACAGCAACACAGAAATACAAATCCCGACAATAACCGACTGATCAGTGGCAGGGGTTATAGTTGTCTCAAACATAGGGAGCCCTAAAGTCTGGGGAACACAAAATATGCAATAGGTGGAACATCGTCTCTCAAGGAGGGATGCTCCTTGTCCCAAGTTCTGCACATAGACCAGGTACATTAATGTCGTTATATATTTATGCCTATACCTAGTATAGGACACGGGATACAGGATCAGGCAGCATGGGCAAAAAAAGGGCAGAAATGTCAAAATGTCAAAATGTAAAAAGTGCTGGCGTAAATAAATATTACCTTGATGGCTGGGAGTTTACACACAGAAAGAGGGCCTGAGTAAGCTCAACCGTCACAGTGGCTTTTGGGGACTTTGGGGGATTCTGGTCTTTAGCCCAGGAATAAGAAAGCCCTAAGGCTAGCTGCACCCAGATGCACCAGCAAAACAAACCTGCAAGGAGAGAACCTAACCCCCTTGACCGGTAGGACAAAAATAACTGCAGTAAGGAGAGTAGGAAGCCTTTTAGGGGCCTGATGGAACCCGATTCGTTGAACGTTTGACCTACCCTCAACATGGCAGGGCTTAATCCCCATGTGTACTGGCACAGGAGGGACATGGGAGAAATCTGCATAATTTCTTAGCCAGCTAGATAACATTTTAATAAACTCTGCTTCATCTTGTACAAAACTGAATATTTTACTGGCTACAAACACATGAAATGACCCTACATTAATGTCCTACTTTCACCATTATCAAAAAGAAAGCACAAGAATATGAGAACAAGGACACCTGTTGACTATGTTTCTGAATGCTAATTAGTGCGTGTGTGTGTGTAGATAGATGCAGCAAACATAAGCTTATAGGGGACCATTTTATATGGTTTTGAAGCAAAAGGTGGCACTGTGTGCTCATTTGCATGTCATTTCCCAGAATCCCTTGCTGCAGTGGAAACACTGTGTGCTGAGTGATAATGGTGAAATGCAGGGTCGCAGACCTGTCTAAGACATGCAAATGAGCATACAGTAATATTTCCATTTCCTATATGCTTTACTGTGGAAGGTTTTGTCACTGTGTGTGTGTGTGTGTGTGTGTGTAGATCTACACACACACACACACACACACACACACACACACACACACACACACACACACACACCCTTCCACAGTAAAGCATATAGCAAATGGAAATATTACTGTATGCTCATTTGCAGTGGTCGACAAATCACCAAAAAATCTACTCGCCGAACAAAAAAATCTACTCGCCACCTAGTACCACACGTGTGCTGCTTGGGCCAATAGGAGCTCGCCACGATGTTAAATCCACTCGCCCGGGGCGTGCAAATGTATAGGTTTGTCGAACACTGCTCATTTGCATGTCTTAGACAGGTCTGCGACCCTGCGTTTCACCATTATCACTCAGCACACAGTGTTTCCACTGCAGCAAGGGATTCTGGGAAATGACATGCAAATGAGCACACAGTGCCACCTTTTGCTTCAAAACCATATAAAATGGTCCCCTATAAGCTTATGTTTGCTGCATTTCACAGCTTTGAGCACAGCCTGGGTTAAGATGCATAGTCAGTAAACCCACCCACATGTTTTTGTCACTTTTTTTACCCACCATATCTTAACTAAGTGTGGTGAAACCTATCCCTGCTTCATTTTGCAAAGCCAGTATAACCAACCCCACACTGATGAGACCCATTAAGGTCAAAACAGCTGTCTGTGGGTAGGTGTACTGGCTATGCATCTTAACCCAGGCTGAGCTCAAAGCTATGAAATGCCACAAGCATAAGCTTATCGGGGACCAGGTCATATGGTTTTGCAACAAAAGGTGTCACTGTGTGCTCATTTGCATGTCATTTCCCAGAATCCCTTGTTGCAGTGGAAACACTGTGTGCTGAGTGATAATGGTGAAAGGTAGGGTCGCAGACCTGTCTAAGACACGTGAATGAGCATACAGTAATATTTCCATTTGAGATATATATATATATATATATATATATATATATAAAACAAAACGACAGAAGCGCCAGCTCCATAGCATAATACTGTAAAAATAGAAGGATTCTTTAAGGAAACAGAGAATGGTCACCAGGACCTATACTCACAATGTGGGTAAAAACACAATCGATTGAGACAATCTGTAAACAGCAGCGGGTCAGCGCTGATGGATATATCAGACAGGTAGCCAGGACCAATAGGTGATGAAGTGGTTAATCAATGGAGGAAAACAGTCCACAGCATGCCTCTTAGATGTAGGGATGATAAATACACCAAAGTCTAAATCCCACCAGTCAGTGGAGTGTATGATACAGTGTCCTCCTGTAATGGTGAAGGATAAACCACACTGGACTCTCAGTAGCAGCAGCCAGATGATTGCGCTGCTGTGAATCAGATGACTTCACAGCAATGGCAGCGCCACGAGGGGTAGGAGATGAGGTAGCTGTGAGCATGTAAAGTCTCCGGATAGCAGCACAAAACAAATTTAAACCTGGCCTGTCTCTGCCTGTCGTATGTGCGTCACCGCGTGCTGACGTCACACGCCAACGCGTTTCGTCACGATCATTGACTTTCTCAAGATTGTATATTGATCACTTTGAAGTTGAGTATAGAGCTAAAAACATTATTGATTGTCTGATGGTGGCATATGATCACACATTTTTTGTCCAGATCATGAAGTATTCACACATTCATATACATTGTTATATGGGAGTGTGTTTGTCATCATATCTGTATTCCTTATTATTATCCCGTTTTTATTTAATTATGTAATGTTTATTATTACCTTGGGATTCCTTACAATCACACACTGACAGTTTGCAGCCTGTTTGCACTTTAGACAGCCCATCATGGCACTATATAAACTGGCATCTATTGCTACTGTCTATCCTTGAGAAAGTCCCTGATCGTGACGAAACGCGTTGGCGTGTGACGTCAGTACGCGGTGACGCGCATACGACAGGCGGAGCCAGGCCAGGTTTGAATTTGTTTTGTGCTGCTATCTGGAGACTTTACATGCTCACAGCTACCTCATCTCCTACCCCTCATGGCGCCGCCATTGCTGTGAAGTCATCTGATTCACAGCAGCTCTATCATCTGGCTGCTGCTACTGAGAGTCCAGTGTGGTTTATCCTTCACCATTACAGGAGGACACTGTATCATACGCTCCACTGGCTGGTGGGATTTAGACTTTTAGGCTCCGTGATTTGTTCGAATAACGGCCGCTGCATCTGTACATACAGTATTTGTGTGTGTGGTTTTGTTTATTTTACCTATTCTGGTGCCGATTCATCGTCGCCACTGTCCATATCCACATCTGTGTTGTTTGCGGACTCAGCAGCATGTGCCAGCATATCTGCCATTAGAGCATCTTCTAGTTTCTTCCGAACCTGCTGCACCCTCTCTTCTTGTTTCCTAAAGGGAACAAAAATAAAAGGCAATTTAGTGGAGTAACATGTTTTGTCAGTACATGTATCGACTATTCGTATACTATTCGTATACATAAATAGGCAATTTAACAAATTGCACAAAACCAACATGGCTAGCAATCTGGACATTGGATTAATCACAAAACCAAGTACAGATTGAGCCAATAAAAAACACTAGATTGGACCGCTGCTGCTGCTACTGCTGCTAGAATACAGTCCTGTTCGTAATTTGCATTTTAAATTGTGTATTAAAAAGGTCAACCTGAGAAATAAAAATGTTGTTGGTTCAAACTTAGAGCAAAACGCTGTATATTATATTTGCATTCCTGTCATTTTGTTTCTGCCGTTTATAACATACTGTAGGCACAGCAAAGATTGCAAAAGCCATTTTAAGAATGCAAGGCACAGGGAGATAAAACACACAGTGCCTCTGAGCTAGCACTGGGATTTCAAGCCAATGATCCCTCCTAAAAGTCCGTATTTCCCAACATTACCAATCATGCATAACAAGTAAATAAAATACTAGATAAAAATGCTAAAGCAACGTCAAAAAGTCTGATCCGACACTGACACTGGCACCTGGACGACGACCGCAGCACAAGTATCTAATTTATGTAATGTCAGCATAATCCAGAGTGCCATGCAACAGAAAACTAGGAATGACTGATTCCTGCATAACTGTGTCAAGTTCAAATGGCAAAAACTGCTGGAAAAAAGAAGGTACACAGGAACTGTTCTCTCGCACAGTTAACCTGCTCTCCTAATGAAACTCCAGAGACAATTTTGAATTCCTGGCAGCATAAATTCAATAGCAAACAGCATCTTCCAACACTAGGGGGCCTATGCAGAGAGCAGCGCTATTTCAAAACTCGCCATTTTTTGGAGAAATTCGCGCAGAAAACAGCAGAAAATGGCGAGTTACGAAAAACGCGCCAATTTTTTTTTTCTATTTCTAAAACTCGCCTCGCGGCTGGCGAGAACCTCCATCTCGCCAGTTTTAAAAATATCCTAATGCAGAGAGGCGCGAACGGCATCTAGCGGCTGTTCGCGCCAATAAAATGGCGCGATTGTCTCCTTTTTGCCTCGCCAGGAAAAGTTGGCAAGAAGCTGCCGCTCGCGGCCATAGGAAAGGGAAAAAAAGGCGCAAATTTTTTTTAACACATTTCTGCAGCGCGCATCTCGCCAATTTAAACTCGCCACACGCATTCATGTTAAACATAGCAGAATTCGCACATTTCTGCATATGGAGAATAAAACTCTCCAAAAAAGCTACTTTTTATTAAACTCGCCAATTTTAAAATTCGCTGCTCTCTGCATAGGCCCCTAGATTTGTAGCGCTGAATTAGCTCCATTAATTTATTGATGAAATCACCTGGTTACATTAAATACTAATGAGCATGCATTAACTGCTGCAACTAAATTGCTGCAATATACAGTACACTGTGAGTAAAAGCTGTGGGGGCTGGGGGGGGGGGGAAGGGGAGGGGAGGGGTATGGAAATAGAGGTATTGAACTGTTAGGAACAAATTAAGAAGCAAAATGTGTCATTTTACTTAGCACTGAAATAGTAGCAGTTGCATCTATCTAATTTCACAACAGCTACATTACCAGATATAATGTGAAATCGTATGTTTAAAAAATATATTTAATCAGTTCTGTACAGTAGTACTAAATAGTGACATTTTTTGTTTTTATTCAACTCTTAATGCCATTTTAATTCGTTTTACAGCTGCAGACCAAGCAATAACCCCCATGTGTTTTTTTTATAATGTAAATCAGTTCTGTACTCTGAGAAAATACTTGTAGCATTTTTTTTAAACAAGTCTGAATGACATTTATAATGTAACAAGTCTTTTTTATTTCTATAGCAACCATTTACAAAGTCCCATTGCCTTCAGAACACTCCTCTGCATTAATTTAGTGAACCCCCGAACCAAATCTTCGCCGATCGAGCACAGAAGAACGGTTCGATCGGTAAATTAGCTAATTACTTATTGTGTGGATTGCATTGAAGCACATATTAGAGGGAAAAAATATTTTTATTTTAAGCAGCAGTCCGAGCTGCGGGGTTTTTTGTTGTTTGTTTTGTCCCCCCCCCCCTTTAATATGTGCATTAATACAATCCCCACAATGATAAGTAATTAGGTAAGTTGTCGATGATCGGTGACGATTCAGCTCGGGGGTTCACTAAATGGCTGTTAATGCAGCAAATCAGGACCAAAAATGCACAGTTCTGTGGGGAAGATCATGTGACCAGGCAGTCACTAGATTTGTACAATTGGTGCACTGCTAGAGAGAGGACAGGGCTCAAAAAAGGGGTGTGCCAGAGCCTGTTTCAGAAGAGGAAGGGGTGTGACTTTGTAAATGGTTCCTATAGAAACAAAAAAAGCTTGTTACATTATATAATACATTCAAAATGTCAGAGTTATTTTAAGAACAAAATGCTACAAGTATTTTCTCATAGTAAAGAACTGATTTATTAAAACACACACACATGTAGGATATTTCTTGGTCTGCAGCTTTA
This sequence comes from Ascaphus truei, assembly GCF_040206685.1. Classification (NCBI taxonomy): domain Eukaryota; kingdom Metazoa; phylum Chordata; class Amphibia; order Anura; family Ascaphidae; genus Ascaphus; species Ascaphus truei. The sequence goes on from NC_134483.1 coordinate 38,746,312, forward strand.
AAGCATCCTTTGATTTCTATAGCAGGTTTTAGCCCACCTCACCAGCAGTGCAAGATTTTGCAACACTTTCCTGGTTAGAATAATTTGTTGCAAAATATACCTGTAGTTTGAGCTGCAAACTGTAGCAATAGATAATGTTACCGTAGTAATATAAAGATACATTGTAGCTGCTCAGTTACATTAACTGAAGCAGCCATTATGTTAGGCACGCAATCAGAATTTTGGCACATCTATAACAGGAGCACCAATCTATTGCTAGCTTAAGTAAGAATGTAGAATTATACATCGTCACATGCTTTATATATACAAATAAGAAAAAAAGTTTAAAAAAAGTTGGAAAGTACTGTAGTATTGCTGCGTTAGAAACAGCAGACAGAGATAGTTTGCTCTAAACTGTAAGGGTGCTACCACAGGATAATGGCTTCCTAGAAAGCTATTGGAATCACAAAAGGGATTATTTTTCCTCCCCTCTCCCTTTTGTATTGCTGCGTTAACCAGAAATTTAGTAGGAGTTACTTGACTGTGCTAGTACTTTAATAGACGCGTTTCACATACAACTAATCAATATAATTGACATTTGTATGGGGGAAAAAAAATATATCAAAATTCAAGTGGAAATTTCGCCAGCATGTACTTTTACATGGTCTAGTGTAATTCTAACCTTGTGTAATACTTGATGTTTTAACAGGCTAACAAGACACATTCTTTAGAAACAGACGTGGCAAGATTGCAGATATTTTCCGAAGCATCTAGTTACCATGGAAACATGAAACCTTTTTTTTAGAAATAGTTTAAAAAATGCTTACAAAAAGGCATTAAGCGGGAACGTTTTCGGGCCAACTGTCCTTTCTCAAGTGGCAGTTAAGCCAGAAACATTCCTGCTTCGTGCCTTTCTTGTATGTAAATCTCTCCCCCCACTCTCTCTCTCTCTCTCTCTCTCCCCCCACTCTCTCTCCCCCCACTCTCTCTCTCTCTCTCCCCCCACTCTCTCTCTCTCTCTCCCCCCCACTCTCTCTCTCTCTTCCCCCACTCTCTCTCCCCCACTCTCTCTCTCCCCCACTCTCTCTCTCCCCCCTCTCTCTCTCTCTCTCCCCACTCTCTCTCTCCCCCCCCCTCTCTCTCTCCCCCCCCCCCTCTCTCTCTCCCCCCCCTCTCTCTCTCTCTCCCCCCCCCTCTCTCTCTCTCTCCCCCCCCCCTCTCTCTCTGTCCCCCCCCCCCTCTCTCTCTCCCCCCCCCTCTCTCTCTCCCCCCCCTCTCTCTCTCTCCCCCCCCCTCTCTCTCTCTCTCTGTCTCTCTCTCTCCCCCACACTCTGGATCTCTTATTTACCCTATATATCTTACTTGCCCCATACTTCAGCGAAATAACCTATACTGCTTTCTTCCAGATCTGACTCAAGCTTCACACGGAAGACATCGGAACCCCCCCTAACCCAGAAGAGAGGTAGGGAACACATCCCCTCCAATGTATAACATTGCGGGAATAAGGGTACCTGGACATTGAGGGACTGTGGATCAGGTAAGATCCCAGGCGGGATTGCTGCTTTAGATATTGTGAAGCGGTGACGTCCAGACACTGGTTAAGGTGTTCAGGAAACTAGTCATCCACACCAGGCTTTTATTTCTAGATCCGACATTTACGCACACACACACACGTAACAAGGACTAATTGTAGTATAATGTAATACAATGTAATACAATAAATACATTTATGTCAAAAACGAATGTTGTTCTGACTAGGAATTTATTAAATGTATTTTATTTATATATTTTATTTTAAAGCGGGGTTGGGGGGCGGGACTAGGGTTGGGGGGCGGGACTGGGGTTGGGGACGGGACTAGGGGCGGGGTTGGGGACGGGACTAGGGGCGGGGTTGGGGGCGGGACTAGGTGGTGAGTAGATTTTTTGGTTGGGCGAGTAGATTTTTGGGTGATTTGTCAAACACTGTATATATACATACATACATATATACATATATATATATATATATATATATATATATATATATATATATATATATATATATATATATACACATATATACATACATATATATACACATACATATATATATATATACATATACATATATATACACACATATACATATATATACACACATATACATATATATATATATATATATATATATATATACATACACACACACACACACACATATACAGTAAGCCATGGGTATGACTAAACTGCACCTGACTGGAGGGTCTGGTGGCAACATGTTAGTGCTACTCGTGGCGGGGTTGCTCCTGTAAAATATCACGTTAACAACTTTAAAGTAATCGTAGTACAAGGAGCCTCAAAAAACTAGCTCCTACTGCCTTGTGGATATTACTTGGTTGGAAAAAGGTGACATCACTCTGAGAAAAGCACAATCGCCGAGGCATTAGGTAGTCAGCAGCAGATCAATCTCTTGCTCTCTGGCAGAAGCTACAAAGATTGAGGCACTGAACATCTTGACTCGGCTGGTTGGGAGCTGATTATATATGTGCAGAGTGCTCAATAAGGCTGTTTTGTACCAAAATTCCCTATTTAAGTCAATGTGGAATGGTCTACAGAAGGGATGGTAGGTCTAGGGTAGCCTCCACTTTACCACCCTATTGCCTTGACATACGAGTCAAAAGGTCTTGGTGCGATGGTAGCAAGATTTAATAAGGGGTATAAGGAACCTGAGGCAGCCATCAATGCATCCAAGCAGCCCTAGTGAGGGGTGGCTTGCTTAATTTTATTGAGGATGGCCCTAGAAAAAAGGTGGGGGCGGGAAGCCATGACCCAATCTAATCTATCCTGGCCAAGACGAAATAAAGCCACTCGCTCGCATGTTTGAATGTAATGACCCCTGGATTTGATTCGGACTCTAATTTACGGAAGACTAAAGTAATTGGTTAGGCTCTGATTAATTAATTGATTAGGCTCGGATTCGACATTACTGCCCCATAAGAAACTCGGCTATTTGATGCAGGTTCTATACAAGGGAATGATTATACCATATTCTGGCATGGAAAAGCTTATAGAAGAAAAGAGAGCAGGGAGAAGCCTTTGCTATTAAAAACTATTTACTAACTTCCTGTGAAAGTCTCAATGTTTTATCTATTTGACTCATGACACTCAAGAGTGAACACAGAGTGGCTTTATCACATTGTTTAGCATCTATGCGCCTACCTAACTCCTTGAAAAGGAGATTGACAAAAGTCACAGAAACTAGACCTTAATACTTGGTGACTTAAATGCAAGAATTGAAGGTAGATTTGAGAACTGTATGAAAAAGAGAATAAAACAAATAGTGCAAAGATTATGTGAGGAATCAAGGAGTGCGTCCCTTGCGGCGCGTTCCCTCCTTGCCTATCTATAGTACTGCAGCGGCAGCTGGCGAAGATTCGCCCCCCGCTGATGTGCGCATCACCGTTCCTGTTACAGAGCGTGCGCACACCCGCACCCGCTCTTTCTATGCACGGTCACTGAGCATAGCTCTGCCCCCTCGGGACGCGCCGCACCTCCATTGTGCGCGGGGCACGCGCATGATGGCGTGCAACGAGCCCCAGCTACATGTCAAGCTTTGCTATGAGCCTTGTCTCCTGCAGCCTATCCTGGCATCTGTGGAGGCCCCGCCTCCGCTCCCTCCCCTACTGGTTCCTGTCTCCTATATAAGACTGCCTCTTCCTGGTATACCTTGCTGAACATAGACTTTGTGTAGCCTTGTGTGTGCCTGGCTTGTCCAGCCCTGTCTTGCTTTGTTTTCTACAGTTACCTCTCGTGTACCGACCTGACTTTGGATTTGGATTCTCTCTGGCTCGTGACCCATGGCTTATGGATTAACCTCTCGTGTACCGACCTGGCTTTGCATTTGGATTCTCTCTGGCTCTTTACCCTTGGCTTACGGATAACGACTACGTGTACCTCCCCTACCCTTGGAACCTGGCGAGTATTGGATTAACCCTTTTTCTTCATACCCAGACCCAGCAACGCTACAAACCACCTACTGGGCCCGCCTTCGCTACTTTGGGTGTGTGGCATTGTCCTTCCCACCTCAGTGCCGGGGTCAGGTCTTGTCTGTGGGCTCGCACAAGCGTGACAGATTATCTGTGTTTAGTAATATTCAAAGGAATGTGAATATTGATCTCCTCTTTTGAGCTAAACTTGCCTTATATCATTTTCCCAGCCGCAGAAGGAAAGGAGAATGAGAAGGAAGGGAGAATATATAGTGTAACAACGTTTAATACAATCAAAGAGCTTAAAAACAGATTTCTGTTCGAGAAGGAAAGGGAGAATATATAGTGTAACAACGTTTAATACAATCAAAGAGCTTAAAAACAGATTTCTGCTCTTTCAAAACTGAAAAGCACAAGGACCTCTAACAGAGACTGGTGGCAGAGAACGTACCGCTGCCCGACTTCCGATTTCTCCATCTTGGATTAACCAGTCTGGTTTAGTCGTAACCGCGCCTCTCGATCAGAGCATCCATCAACCTTCAAATAATGATTATCAATAGCAACCCAAAACGTTTCACCAGATGCTGGCTTCCTGCTCAGGGGTCCATTCTAGTCCCACACACTCCCTCCTTTATACTGTATGCCCACCCCACGCTGATGTTAATGGTGCAACTTATATAGGTTTGGTGGAAATCTAAAAATATGTTCAATAAAAAAAAAAAACTGAAAAACCACATTAATATATTGGAGTTGACATTATTATATATTTAAAATATATAAACGTGGAAAATATATAGAAGCATAAAAGAAAGATGTGATGGCAAAACTGTTTACACTTATATACAAATAATAGTATACATCTACATTTATATTTTGCATTGATATTCTCTATACTGGAACTCAATCATCCATAAAATATCTAGAGAGGATATATTACCAAGTAGATGCTCATCTGAATACTCCAAATAATATCTCTTTTTAAAAAAAAAAAATTAAATTCAATATAATATACTGTATATATAAAAATAGATCAAATATTAGAGAAAAATATTTTCCCCTACCAATAAGTGTGTCAAAAACTACTTTTCCATCAATGGCAATGATGATCTTCCAACCTCAGGTGGATAATAGCTAATAAAACACCCATAAAACAAAAAAAAGAAAAAAGAAATTAAGGTGAAATATAGAAAGGGAAACGTCAAATAAAAAAAGTACAACTCGTGTATGTAATCCTTATTATAGAGAGGGAGAGGGATTGGGAGAGCCCACAGCAAGTCTATCTTGCAAAGCACTGTGCTTGTTTTTAATTTCATATACCCACATTGTTTTGTGTTTTGATAATTGACCTGCTATTCTATGCAAACATAGAATAGGTAAAATGAAAGAAATGGCCAGCGAGTGTTAGAACTCAGCTGAGACTTGGGAAAGCTTAAAAAATGCAAGGAGAAATATAGAGAAAAATGAATACCCCTTTATATAACCTTCTTGGTTTATTTGAAAGGGCCCTTTCAATACAGTACACCGACAAGGTCTTTTTAACATTCTGAGTTAACTGGGTTTGCCCCTCAAACTGTTGGACATCATTTACTCATTACATCAAGGTGTGAACGCAACTGTAGTGCATGAAAACAAAGAATTAAAATGCTTTCACACAAATAATGCGATGAAACGGTGGTGCATCTTAGTCTGTGCTTTTTAATATCTTTTCATGTCTGCTTTTTCACACATTCATGGACAGCAGTGATGGCATTTATCTTTGAACCAGACTATCGGGAGGTTAATAAAAAATAAAGGAAAAGCGGATTCCGAGAGATTTCTTGTTCACAGAAGATGGGGCTTTGGATGCCCACAGTGAATCCTTCTTGCAAAATTCTGTGTCACCCAAGAGTTTCCGGTTGACCGGTTTTTAAAAAGACTGATCATGTTCAGTACCAAAAGGGTGGAAGAACCAATGCCTGACATTACTCTAGAGGGTACATTTCTTGGCATTGTTGACCGCTTTTGCTACTTGGGTTCTAGGATCAGCTGCAATCTTGACCTTCAGACTGAACTGACCGAATCTGAAAAGTAGCTCAAGCAGTACAAGAAGTTCATGCTATTACAGAAACGTACCTAGCTACGGAGACCACCTTTATTATTTTCCATGTAAGTTACGGATTTTATTTTTCTTCTTTAATAAATTGCACGTTTTAATCTATTTGTACTGCCTTGGCTGTCATCCTCCCTTGGGTTTTTGCTGCGAGGCACCGCCAGTCTTTGGACTGAAGACGCGGACATACACCAAACAGAGGAAAGCCTGTGTCAAGAACTGCCTGTGTGGTTTTCACCCACACTTGCCCGTGTGAGTGTAGTATATCATCTCACTTCCATTGCTATTATTGCCACCACCAGTGTGTTTTTCCACACCCTTCCCCCCCTCTCCCCCACTCCGTCTCTCCCAGTATCCTGCCCTCTCCTCACTCTGCAAGCATCACGTCACTCATCTTGGACTTTTGTGCGCTCTCTCTGCCTACTGGCTCATTATGAAATAAAAAGAAGACACAGCGCACAACGCTCATAGTGCATTAAAATATATATAATGTGATACAAATAAAGGTGAGTATTAGGCGTACATTTAAGTAAGAAAAACAGGCATTGGAGGGTTATTGTTACCCATACACCACTCGGGACGACAGTGGAGAAGTCTTCAGTGTGCAGACACACCACTCCTGGCGTCACGGTCACTTGCACCCAGACTGGGTCTTGACTGGTAACCAGCTCCTGTTGTAGATAGCAGTTCAGCAGGGCTCACAATACATGCAATGTCCTCAGATAGGGTAATCTTTGCAGCAACACAAACCACGCTGTCCTTCACTCCGTCCGGTACTTCCGTATTGGTGACGTCACTCGGGAGCGTCAGCGCGTCGTAGCCCTTCCGGACAGCGTTATGGCCCGCAGGAGGATGTTATATAGTCCAAGAGTCCAAAAAGTTCTCAGAGCAGCTAGAGTTCTATTATCCAACGCGTTTCGAGACAGCTAGGTCTCTTCATCATCCTTGATCATTCATCATCCCTGATAAAGAGACCTAGCTGTCTCGAAACGCGTTGGATAATAGAACTCTAGCTGCTCTGAGAACTTTTTGGACTCTTGGACTATATAACATCCTCCTGCGGGCCATAACGCTGTCCGGAAGGGCTACGACGCGCTGACGCTCCCGAGTGACGTCACCAATACGGAAGTACCGGACGGAGTGAAGGACAGCGTGGTTTGTGTTGCTGCAAAGATTGCCCTATCTGAGGACATTGCGTGTATTGTGAGCCCTGCTGAACTGCTATCTACAACAGGAGCTGGTTACCAGTCAAGACCCAGTCTGGGTGCAAGTGACCGTGACGCCAGGAGTGGTGTGTCTGCACACTGAAGACTTCTCCACTGTCGTCCCGAGTGGTGTATGGGTAACAATAACCCTCCAATGCCTGTTTTTCTTACTTAAATGTACGCCTAATACTCACCTTTATTTGTATCACATTATATATATTTTAATGCACTATGAGCGTTGTGCGCTGTGTCTTCTTTTTATTCTGTCTCCTCTAGGGGTTATTTGAGCTATCCCCTGTGTCGCAGCTGCAGACGCTCTCTCCAATTTTACAAAGGTCACAATATTTACTCTAGTATATCACTTTATCACGTATATATTGTTTGTTGTTGCGCACTTTATATTCACTTTTGGCTCATTATGAGCATACATCAGCGGCTTTGAACCATTATATGACAGCAAGAAGCATCAGGATTTGCACAAAAGATTTTTACTCACACACGCCCGTGTGAGTACATTATTAAATATATATTTATTTCATCATCCCTGGTATTACCAACATCATTTTGCTGATTTTGAGCTACTTTGTGCCTCTCTTCTGATTACAGGTATATTGCATCGAGTACACCCCAGCAGATGACCACATCCAGGGACCGAAAAAACGTGTGTAATGACAACGCTGAGGGATTTTGCTCACAGATGCCTATGTGAGTACACATAGTGCTCTAATATTCCCTACTTTCCATCGTATTGCAAGCTGACACTTGTATACACTGTATATTTTTCTCTCTTTTTTGTATGCTTTCATCTAATCTCCACTTGCACTATTACAGAAACATGTATGGAAGATTCAACGAAGGCGAGGATGTGAATTTACGAGATGTGCGTGCTATCATCCGCTGCTTTCTGGTTCAGTAGAGTGGACTACATATGCTAGGTACATCAGGAGACTGACTATCTTACACATGACATGCTTCAGCAACATCTTGAAAATAAAGTAAGATGACAAAATACCAAACACGAAGTGTGCTGAAGCACACAGAACACTTACAGGAAAAAAAGGAGGTGGCGATGGCTCAGTAATGTCAAGAGAATGGGAGGTTTTCCCAAAAGTATGAAGTGAGATTCAAGACTAAGGAAAACAGAGTCACCCCCTGTGGTAGTACCATGATGTTTGTAAACGTTATATTAAGTCGTTTAACATCCATGTAGAAAGCTGGGAGTGTACAGAATTGCATTTCATTTTGAGGCATCATCTGGCACTTGGTTCAGTGAACGTGAAGCGGCTTTGATATAAAGGATGGACGCTAAACGGGAAACAAGTCAGAAAAATGATATTACCTTAAATTCCAACTCCAATAACATGATTTGTGAAACTTTGACAAGCCCAATTCAAAATCGACACAGCTTGATCACCTGATATATATCATATATGCATCAAAAATGTCCCAACAGATCGGCACTCGCCAATGTTTATTGCTTTCAACGTTTTGGCCTTTGTCAAGATACAGACAGAAAACAAGAGAATATATACCCAATACCCAAGAATAAACACAAAGAGACAGCAAATTACAGTGTCCTGCCCACTCCTTGATGACATCACTGCTAGTGGTAAATACTAAAGTGCAGCGTGTTCCTGGATCAGGTATGCACCCCCTTGGAGGATGTCACCAGTGCAGAGGCTAATGGGAACTTCAGAGAAAAGACAATGGAGCACACAGCGCAAAGAAAAAGTAGAAAAAGTAAATATAATAAATATAATATACAGTATACAGTAACAAGCATTAGGCAGAATATCAAACCAGAGGTCTGCAGAGTCCATAAACCATGGAAATCGTCCAGAGTATATTCTTATTCTCATATAAATCCACAGGAGTTTAAAAAAGTAGTGGTCCTGTCCGTATAGAGCTCCATATAATGGACTGTATAAAAGAGTATGCCACTAGTCCAAGGCCAATCATATAGTCAAAGAAGTTTCCATAAAATGTTGTCAACAATACACGTTGATAGAAACAAAATTTTAAATCCCTTCCAAAAGTATAGAGCAAGTCCCATAATAGATCCAAATATTGATAGAATACACCTATAGGCACACCAGTTCCTGCCACATTACGAGATAAAGTAGAGTACAAAATGGTAAATCCAGCTGATGTTCAATAACTCAAATCCGATATTAGGAAATGTACCCATACCATATAAAGGTCGCACCAAACCTTCTGTGTGCGCGTTTGAGGTACCGGTATTGGAGTTCTCCCAGCACTCCACTCTCTGATCCCACAATCACCTCTGCCAGCTCGCCGATCGTCACATGCATGGTAGTCCACCGGCATAGGACTCCTCCGTGCTTCCCAAATACAGCTCTCTAATCGCCTGTATTTGGAAAGCACAGAGAAGTCCTTCTACGCCGTTGGACGACAGTGGATGTGACGATCGGCGAGATGGCAGAGGTGATTGTGGGAGCGGAGAGTGGAGTGCTGGGAGAACGCCAATACCTCAACCGCACACAAATAAGGCTCGGGTGACCTTTATACGCTCTAAAGACTTTAAACTCACCTACACTTCTGAGTGAAATGTATGAGGTTTTTTTTTAATCTATTTTTTCAGTAAATGGTTTTACGCTATGTTCTCTTTTTCTTTTATTTCTCTTTTCCATATGTGCTGAGGATCTCTCCCTTAGTATGGAATAAGTGACGTCATCCCATACAGAGAGGGTATTTAATCCATTTAATATACCCCAGTTTTTTTGTGCTCAGATTTACCACATTGGATACCTTTTGCACAGACTTTTTGGATAGTCTGAACATTTGGAGCTGCGTATCAACGAGTGGGCTGGAAAAAATGTATATCTATGTCATTTAGTGAGACATAATAGCGTACGTTTTTTCCACTTAATTTTCTGTTTTGCTGCAGCATTTATTTCTATTATAGCAGGAGTCTTTGTATTCAAGCTATATAAACCTGCTCACCTTCTGTACACAGTCTCCATGACTAGAGCAGCTACATAAAGCTGAGGAGATCCTCTGTAAAACGCTTTGGCCACAGAAGACTTATCACTAACATAACAGTTTCCACAAACGTATAGTGCAAAGAAATAAAAGACATCTCGTTCCAAAGAAACCATAGCATACAGGACAAGCTTAGAACTGTTTGCAAAATTACATTCCTAGTAAACGAAATTGGCAGCCTACACGTAAATTACAGTTTGTAAACTCAATTTTCCCTCGGAAAAAACACACCTAAACTAAGCAAACTTCTCACAGCAAACAAAATGCAGCCATGCTTAGCTGTGGCCAGAAATAGTTTCATAAAACCACTCTCTAGCTTTCCATTCATGTGTAAACTCAAACATGTACATTACTTTTAAGATTTATATTATCAAGGCTGCTACCAGTTATCACCAGTACATAAAAAGGCATATATTGGAAGTCTGCTATACAGCATGGCTTTAAGATTACATTTTGGAGTACTGCAGCATCTGTGGCGTCATTTATGTTGTAAAAGTTACCACACTATTTAACCAATAACAATGTTAGTACATATTCACTACAATAAAGTCGTTAAAGGAACATTGTTGTCCTTATCCCAACATCTCACTGCGACACGGGTCAGCACCATATGAATAAAAGAGAAATAAAAGAATAATAATAACTGCCAAAACATCTTCAAACATGGTCTAAAATCAGAATAATAGCGAATGTTACTCAAAGATGCCATCTACTGGTTCAACTTCAGAACATGAACTCAATAGTTAAAATTAAAGATGCAATCCACCCTAAACTTACTTATTTCTTTAATGCAGGATTCTAACAGGGTGGTCCACCAGAGCTGATCCGCACTATTTTCCAGTGTCGGGAACACCAAATTAGCCACCTGAGAGACTTAATGGTGAAGTTGCCGATATTGTGTTCTGGTTTTTAAAGAGACCTTAAATAGCAATCCAATAGGAAGCCCCAACCGATGATGTTGCAGCAGCTTCCTATTGGCTCGAGATTTGGCAGCCACTGTGCTTCTCGAGGAAGATTTAAACCTGGTTATTTCACCGGGAAGTATTTCGGGAACGGGGGGGGGGGGGGGGGCAGGATCTTAAGACAGTGGTGTATTTCACACAGAGGGACCCCGGTTCACACCCTGTAAAAAATGTTGACTAAAAAGCAAAAAAGAGTAGAAGGAACTATTTGTTTAAAGGTGGATTTTATTTCATATTAATGGACATTAGAGCGCAAACAGAATTCTCAAAAACTATATGAAAAAGAGAATATAATAATATAAAAGAATATAGTGGGGGTCTACGGAGCCGAGATGCGTTCATTTCAGCCATGGGGACTCCCTGCTTCCTGAGACACATACCTCCGTAGGTGCTACCAGTACTCCATGATTCTTATTCTTCTACCACAGCACTTTGCAGCTTTCTATTGGTTTCCGTGCCGCTGGAGATTTAAACCTCCATATTGTTTATCCGAAGATCATTCTACCTGAGGCACCAACAGATGTACAGTATCTCGGGAAGCATGGATCCTCAGAGCAGAAATTAACGTGGTTCAGCTCCGGAAACCACCGCTTCCAAACTAGAGAGGAGGGGGGGGGGATCTTAGGCAGAAGTGCGGCTTTAAAGTCTTACCTGATATCTTCATCTGTGACAATAAAGGCTTTGCAGAGCGGTTGTGATGTGTTTAACCAAACTGCTGGGTTCTTTTCAACAGCTGCCGAGAGCTGGCCTGTGATTGGTGCAGAACTTGTGTGCAGAGCACTGGCAATCGCTGAAAGGAGGGTATTGTCATTATTACCAGGACCAACTCCTACAGGACAAAAAAAACCAAAGAAGGACAATTATTTCCCATGTACAACTTTTTGGTAATCAAAATATGTAGATGATGCTTTTGAAAATGTTGTTTAAAAAAAAAAAAAAAAAAAGTCTACAGGACACCAACATTTAGGGACAATTCTTTTGAGCAACCAGAGATTTTCTAGTGCATGACGGCCGCCCTCTCTCAGTTCCACATGTACTTAAACACAGCGATTTCCTGTTAAATTGGGCTAAGCGTTAGTAACCCATTGGTTAAGCGGCAAGGTAGTTACTACAGTCCATTTATGAAAGAACGAGTGGCTCAAAATTACAATTTTTATATATTTTACATACTTCATTAGGCATTGTTTATATTTGCTTTTCATCACCGGCAATTATCACCAAGATGTTCCAGCACTTTTCAATTTCCCTCAAATATTCTTTCCAACTAATTTTTTGCAAGCCTTTTAAAAGGTGTGATCCGTTTAGTGATCAAGTTAACAGTGTAATTTGCTTCCTTTTTATACAGTACGTGAACTTGCTCACTGCAAATTTATTTTAATTGGAAATTATATGGGGTATTTCACGTCATGTTTCGTCCACCCTCTCCCCATTCCCTCCGTGTAAGAAGACAAATGAGAAGGGGAGGAACGGGCAATGAACCTGCCCAACACAGTGACATGACCAAAAAGGAGTAGACAGAGAAAAATAAACACGCCCTATTTTTCAGTCTACAAATTCCCTTGTATTGGTTCATTTTGGTCACAGGAGAGACTACTGAGTATATGGGCTATGATTATTACTGTTAAATAAAGCTCTTGTAACAAAGATTCAATACTAGATTTAGGGTGTCATTAGCTGTACTGGTCCCAGAAAGAGTAAAATATTTCATAGGTTGTGATCCATGCAATTCATTTTTTATTCTGATCCCTAAACTGAAGATGGGAGTGCATGAGGCTCATCACAGCATGTTCTCCCTCAGTGAATGAACTATTCAGAAGAAGCTTAGCACACTGTAGCTCATTTATGGTCCTCTGCTGTACTCATCCATAGATGAGTCATATATCCAGTTCAGAGAACACATCTGATGAGGAGACCTCTGCAGTCTCAAAAGTTTATGGACAAGAATGAGATATTGGTCCACTAAAAAGCATCACAACCTATGAAATATCTAACTACTATATTTGAATGGGTATAGCATTTTAACTTCATTAAAGGATAACTAGCAACTCTAGCTATTATCCAACTAGATCAGAAAGTATTGTATACTTCATAGAACTTGTTGTTGTGAGTACATAGATAGATATAGATATATATCAGCATCAATTTTAACTTTCTGAAAGCCCAAATCACAACAGCACATCAACAAGTTCTAAGAAGTATACAATACTTTCTGATTTCGTTGGATAATAGCTAGAGTTGCTAGTTATACTTTAATGAAGTTAAAAGACTCTACAGATTCAAATATAGCCGTAAGATATTTCATAGGTTGTGATATATGCGTCTATGTGTCTATGGTCCTCTGCTGTATTCATCCATGGATGAGGAGTTGAGAAGACAAGTATACTGTGCGAAGACAGGAGTATTATCCTCAGATATCCAGTTCAGAGAACACATCTGATGAGTAGACCTCTGCAGTCTCAAAATTTTATGGACAAGAATGAGATATTGGTCCACTAAAAGGCATCACAACCTATGAAATATCTTACGGATATATATATATATATTATTATTATTTTTAATAGTGAAAGAGATTAGGCACTCACGGGTCTAAATAAAGATACAAAAACAGTTTATTACATAAGCATAAATTTTTTGGTTCTAGCAAGAACCTCTCTCAAGACAGAAAAGCGCAATCAATGTGAACCATACATACCCCCAAGGACGCCCGGAAAGGTGTGGGCTGAATAAAAAAAAAAGTGTGAATGAAAGACGCTAGAAAGCCGACCACTACCAATGAGCCTAACCCAGAAATGTAAACCACTGTGTATGTGTGTATTCACCTTAAATAAGCATATGGCTAGCAACCATCGTGTCAGATATACAAAAAAAAAAACCATATAGTCAAGATAAACCCCAAAGGCTTAAGGCAGGGGTACGCAAACTGGGGGGCAGACCCCCGAGATTCTCTGCCGGGCACGGGGTTTACAGAGGCCCCGCGCGCTTCCCGAATGCATTTAAATGAAATTTCTGGGGAGCGGCGAAGGCCTCTGTAAACTTCACTTACCTTGGCTCAGACGGCTTCTGGTGATGATGTCAAATGACGCCGCGTGGGCACGTGATGCATTGTTGACATGGCAACGTGACATTGCGCGCGCTGTTAGAAGTGAAAGCCAAGGAAGGGTTGGGGGGGCGCGATGAGGGGATGAGAGCCGGCAGGGGGGCACAGGGAAAAAAAAAAAAAAAAAAAGATTGCGCACCCCTGGCTTAAGGTATGTCGTCTTCATAATAAAGTATCCAGTATTCAAATATTATGTGACAAAATTAGCATACTAAATCCAAGCGACACAAGTGACGGAGCATGACCGTGCATGCATGTTTCCCTTTGTTTTTTCGATTGGCTTCCTCTGGATCAAAATACTGTAAATAAAATATAGAAGTATCTGATGTCTAAATTAGCATACAGCAAGTTGAACTTTGTTTCAACCTCATCTATTATGTAACTATCTTTTAAAGAACAGTTTGCTGACAATGTATATTACAGGATTTCTGCATCAACACTGAATGTATAGAGAATAGAGAATAGACAGCATGGAAGCTCCAAATGTTTTCAAAGAACAAATGGAAGGATAGAACAAAAATTCAAGATACCCAATCCCCTGGTAAACGTCTGTATGTACACACACTAATTACTTGTGAAGCAGCAAACCTTGTAGGCCTTTAGGCAGCTCCATTGATCTTATTATTTGTTCAGTTACATCAGATGCACAAAGTCCTTGAAGCCTCTTCTCCCAGAACAGCTGAAACAAAGCAAAACTAAAATAAATAGAAATAAAAGTGTATTATATAATTATATATATCTATATAGATAGAGAGAGAGCGAGAGAGAGCACAACATGTATACAGAAAAATTCGCTCACAATTGGCAAGTGCACGCGTCATAATTAGTATCATTGAGATGGTCCTGAACCCAGACAGGGTGGCAATAGGATATGACTCCTAAGTAAGTCCTGTAGGGATGCTGCAAAAATCTTACAATATTCATGTGAAAGTCTAATCCACAATAATATAATATAAAGAAAATATCCTTAGTATTCAACTTAGTCACCGGAACGAATAATCAATATTCTATATATGAGTCCATCCGTATTCAAAAGCAGTGTAAATAGCCAGTGTGGTACGATGTGAATATATAGTTGTAATCCTCCACCTAGCACATCAACATGGGTTAACACGGTTAACGCGGCTGCCCGCCCTATTTTTCCCTGCAGTGCTATTACTCCAACACACCTTTTCAATAGAGAATATGACCTGACAAATATACTGTGATCCTGTTACAGATTGACAAATGGGCGCTGGTAATTATGGGAATATGGAAACAGGGTGAGTAGCGAGCGTCGAAGGGCACTTCCTTCTCACCCGTAGTGATGTCTGTTCTCGTATCCTTCTAGGATATTCCCACTTCTTCTTTTCTTTAACAGTATACAAATTATATGCCATTATTTGGTGTGGGAAGTTGCCTTCTCCCTTGAAATGTGCAGACAGTTTAATTGAACTTTGGAGGAGATATTATCTATTTATATTAACTAGGGTCATTTCCCTGTCTATGGGTGAGTAGGAGGTGTGATATGGGGTGGTATGATATGATATGAGGGAAATGAGGATATATGATATGAGGGAAAGACTTCCACCACCTTGCATTATCCACTACTGACTGCCACGACTAATAGGTTTTGGATATTCTGCACCTATCACGGTTGAGTCTATATGCTTTATGGTTATGGCGTATGTAATTATGAATGTCTCCTTATGATTGTTGCACACATCTTTTACTATATATTTCTGAAAGCGTCTTATGTGTCTATGTCTGTATGTGTCTCCCTGTGTCCCTAGCGGCAATCACATTGGACCTTTGGCCTGTCACTCCGCCTCAGGCCAATGAGATGGCTCCCTTGGCCCGCCCGCCCCCGCACACCTGTCATTGGCCTGAGGCTGAGTGACGGGCCAAAGGTCACACACACACTCACACACACACATCGGCGCGCTCACATCCCCACGGCTCTTTGCCCTCCCCCCGCCCCCCACACACACACACAGAGCACGCACTGTGCGGCTCTCCCCTCACATAGGCCGCTCCCCGTCCCCGAGGGCACTCCTCCGGCTGTCTCCGCCTCTCCCCGCGAAAGGCACAGCACCTCCTCACCGGAGCGTCTCAGTCTCTCCGCTGAGGAGCCCGAGGTGGAATAGGATGGCGGCCGGTACCAGTAGGAACAGGAGCACGACCGTGTGCAAGGTGAGTAAACGCAGGGGAATGGGTTATTTAACGCGTCCCTGACTCACCCTGCCCTTTGCCCCCCCCTACCCTCCCTCCCCGTGCCCTTTCCCCCTGCCCTCCCTCCCCCTGCAGTTTTTCCCCTTCCCTCCCTCCCCCTACCATGCCCCCTGCCCTTCCACGCCCGGGCAACGCCGGGTATATCAGCTAGTATTGTATACAACATAATATGTAATGTAGTCAATAGTATAATAGGTTAATCCGGAGATAGAGTTATAACTAATCTTGAGACATTTGAGCACTTGGAGTATCATATTACAACTTTATAATGAATCTATCAATCTCTGGCTGTATGGAAGTATACATCTTTGATATTTACCATTTGGGGGTCCCCTTTCCAAAATGAGATCTTAACCTGTTTTTCACATTGTTCCATTTTTATCTCTTAACGTGTTTGGCCAGTACAGAATGAACATCATAGTGGCTGCCAGCATTTTTTTTTTTCCCCTTGACATGAATTTGAGCATTTATTGTGTTCATAAGTGAGGCGGAGGGGGGGCTTTGTTTCCCCTGCATCAAGGGATTGCGGGTCGCTGAGCTCGTTACTGGGGATGCTGTCGGCCTTACTGAGGGGGCGTGATCTCCATACGCTGCTCCTTCGGAACTAATCTTCCCACAGCGATCTTGGTAACGCTCAGGAACTACAGGACGCAGACGGAGAGTGGGATTGTTGAGATACAGTGGGAACCTTGGTTCTGGTGACATTATGGGAGAAAAGACGCAGGGTCTGCTATCTTATGGCGTCTCGAAGTGCGGCTGTCGGAAGGAAACCGCCCAACACATTTAGGAAGGGATGCGCACATTCAGAAAGGTCTATGATTGAATCGATTATCTTTGTGAGACATCGTAGGCTCACACGGGGGATGTTTTGGCGCCAAGACCTTTCAAATACACTATAAAGTCAGTGTGTACTACACTGGGAGAGATCATCTCAGGGCCCCTTCATCAGTGAGGTGCAAGGACAAACACTGACACACAGACATTTATATAGTGCTTCAAACAGAAAATGAATCCTGTTCAAAAAGTGCACCAAAAAGCAAACCTCTGCGATTCACCACCTATTGCTAAGCAACCATTAAAGCCAGGGTACACAAAAAACTGTGATCTGTATATATATATATATATATATATATATATATATATATATATATATATATATATATATATATATATATAATCAGAAGATTGTCACACGCAAGAGCAACGCCAACATGTTGATCCGACATCAAAACGAGTGTTTGAATGTATTAATCTGCACAGATTGACTATTCATAAAGCATTGCTCAGTCCCACAGATTGTGAAGAGTTTACATTTCAGCATGTAGCAAGACACTTGTGAAAGAGGTAATTCTCTGGCAACCTTTCGTTGTATGCCAATAGCTCATGTGCCTAGACCTAGACAAGGATGCAAATCAAAATGAGCTACTTCTTCCACTGGAGGCATGTCTAATCTTTACCCAAAACACGCTGCTGCTTAGAGGATTGAACTAGGAATTGAAACTTTCTTGCTTCCTCTAATCTTGTACAACGATGGATTCCATTGTGTAGGTCACTACCCTAGGCCCAACTGATGTGAAAACTTCTACAGCTGGGTGTCTATTTCCATATGCCTCAACAGAGGCTAGATCTACTACAACTATATACTGTGGGATGTGTTCAGACTCCTGGGTTATTTGTTCTAAACTTTGTGACTCATCTGTTTGCCTTACACTTCATATGATTGCAGCAGTATTTGTACCATCATGGATTTCAGACTGCGCTAAAACGGAGACTATACACCATCATAATTGATATTACTGACACTACAGAATGCTACCCGTTACCTGGATTGTAGTAACTTTAAACGATGAATCATTCTATGTATTCGTATACTATATTTTTATTTAATATAAACTATACTATTGTACGCCAACTGGCTTTAAGGAATTTGCATGATGTACAGTGGTTTATGATGATCAGTATACTTACGTGAGATAAACAGGGGATGCTCTGGGTCCCTATCGGTGTGGTCGCTAATCCATCTGGATGTGTATCTTAGACTTTCCTAGTTGATGACCCTATTGTGCTGGATTTTATAGGCTGGAATATTTACAGTTGGACTGCACGGTTTATATACTCGACTCCCAAATGAGACACTTTATTTCCTACACTGTGGTTTTGGATCACACTTTTAGTGCCTTGTATTGATAATTTAATTTGTAGGTTACAAGTACAGGCCGCACATATTTCATTTTTGTCTAGTTTAATTTTATTGGGCAAGTTGTTTTTATTTTCAGTATACATTCATAGTAGTCACGTTATACCATTTATTGATGCTTCAGTGCACTAGTATTAGCCAATGCCTGTTTGCCTTTACTGTCAGCTCATATCCATACACCAGCTTTTGCATTTGGACGGCCCTTCTGTTGTACTGAGGCTGGGACCTGTGCTGAGAGGTATGAGACTGTTCCATGATTCCTGATCTAGCTACAGTTACCATCCTTTCAAGCCCTCGTTTTGATGTGGGATTAACATGTTGGCGTTGTTCTCGCTTTCCACATATAATCCTCGGATATATATATTTATATATTTTTTGTATTATGGTTTTTAGTGTACACCGGCTTTAATGGTTGCTTAGCAACAGGTGGTGACGCACCATTTTGCTTTTTGGCCACAAACCAAAATGACCGCCGGTGCTTCACCACGACTCACCGCCCCTGGGACCTGTCACCGCCACTGCATTGGGACCAAGCTTCAACCTTACCGTAAAAACCCCTACCCTAATCCCTTACCCCGATCACTAAAATCCCTTTAAGTTAACCCCCTAGCCTAACCGCTAAAACGTACATAGAAGCGGCCCGTGGCAGACGCTCCAGCAGCAGATCAGCTGCGGTGGAGGGTCCCTCTGCGGCCGAACGCAGGCGGTCATTTGGTCGCCACCAAATTACCCATTCCATCTCCTTCCCTGGTATTTTTATTTTGGTGAAGTATTATAAAAGGACAGGTACTCCAGTCTCAGAAAACTGATTTTCATTAGCTCAATGTTTTAGCTCCAGCTAAAACTTTTCTTTCTAGCTTGAACCGAAACGTCAAGCTAATAAAATTAACTTTGAGATTAGTATGCTTGTCCTTTTTTGAGATATATAAACAAACACATGATTAGGCCCCAAGGGCAGGTCTGTTAACTCAGTAAGAGTAGAGGTGACCAACCGGCGCATCCAACATAGAACAGTCCCATAGGTTCATATATAAATACAACTTGAGAAAGGGCACACGGCCCGAAACGCGTTGGTGTGGTGTTTTTTTGTTGCTCTCTGGGGAAATGTTTGATCCTCTTATGGAATAAACCCTTTTAAAGTACTTGTGAGCTGCCTTTTTTGCCCTTTTCCTTGCTCTGCTAACTCAGTAGAAAAAAAAAAAAAATCATGTAGTTTAACAAAATATGATTACCAGAATCAGAGGGGGGAAAAAATAGGTATTTCAATGAAGAAAATACTTTATTAAAGCTTGCCTCAATCCCAGACCTTACGTTGCAGTGCCATTGTGGAACTTCATCCCGGGTTTCCTATATCAACCTCTCCCCACTCACCCATCCTTCTGTGATTTTGTCCTTAAAGTCTTTGTATTTAAAAAAGGTGGCACATCCCTATTTAGGCACCGATGATTAAGGTCCCCCTGGGGCTCGAAACATCAAGTCTGGGTGTGATGCAAGCTTTAATAAAGTCTTCTCTATAGAACTACCTATTTTTTTGTGTTCACTGGTGCTGGTAAGATACAGATATCTCCAAAAAAAGGAGCACAAATGCACTCAGGTGATAAAATATCACAGCTAAGCAACTCTATACGTGGAGAAAAAAAAAAACACAGTGACCTTGCAGATGAGAACTACAATCTCAATCGAATAATTGATTGTATATCGCCAGTAGATGATCCCACGTAATACATATAGAAAATAAAATATAGTGCAATATGTCTTGATATGATCACAATATAAAATAGATCAGGGTAAAAACATGCTTCTAGTAATAAATCAAGCATTGATGGGTTAATACCCACAGGTGAAACAGTGGCACACAGGATTCTAATGCAATCTCCCCTGTAATGTAGCCTGATTAACTCGCCATAGAATAGAAAGAAAAGGCAGAACATGGTGTAATACTTTTATAAAGTTAAAAGCACACGGAAAACAAGTGGAGATAAACTCACATTCTCCCACTTGCCACACTTATATTTGGACAACACAGGGTCAAACAAGAAAACAGCAGCCTGCCTCCGACGGAGAAGATGCTGTTCCTCCGCAAAACCTAGTGATCGCACTTCCGGAATGTGACATCACAGCTTAGGGCGGATAACTCTCACATTCTCAAACATTCTCCACAGTGGGTGCCTCAGCTCGCCATCGCCCTACGCGTTTCACTGCATCAGCAGCTAATTCGGGGTTCTCTAGATCCTTAATGCACAAACTAACTATTTATACCGTGTGTTGTGCAAGAATGGTGACAAATTTGAAAATACAAGATTAATTCAAAAGATGCCAAATAAGGGGCAAACATCACAAGGTTCATCTTACTATCAAGACCCAATGTACAATAGGCTATAGAGACCTGAAAACATTAGAAATACAATCCCAATACATGAATTATACAATAAAAATACACAAATACAGTACACATCATTTACACAAAGAAAATACCCACATTTAATATATATTTACTCCCATTAAGTGTTTATTCACTAGAACCAGTAGAAAGGGAGAAAAACTGTAAGAGCACTACTGTTGGTATCACAAAAGTAAAAAGGAGGGTGCGTATCCCATAAAGTTATTTATTGGTCATGGAAAAAAAGGGCAATGGAGAGCCCCACCAACGCTTCACAGAGCGCTTAATCAACCTTAAAGTAATCTTGAGAAAGCGCTCTGTGAAGCGTGAAACATTGGTGGGGCTCTCCATTGCCCTTTTTTTCCATGACCAATAAATAATCTTTTTATGGGATAGGCACCCTCCTTTTTACTTTTGTGATACCAACAGTAGTGCTCTTCCAGTTTTTCTCCCTTTCTACTAGTCTACCCCTTGGACAGAAGCACACCTGGGGACCCCTCACCTGTGGATCGCATGGACTTTGCAGCACTCAGAGTGAGTCAATCGCTTGCTACAGGTTTTCCTGTTCAGGACTTTATCAAGATATTTGGTATGTTATAGGGTGTTATTATGCTCAATTTTCCTGGTATTATTGTTTACAACAGCGTCACTTATTAGTGAGCTTACCATCCGGGACTGCAACCCAGTACCTGTCTTTTATCAAGCTTATGTTTAGGGGTCCCCCCACAAGTATCCAGATATTCATTTATTCATCCATCCTACTGTTGTGGTCTTTAGCATTACGCAGTTACATGGTCCATTAACTAGAACCACACAGATTAAACTCAATCTAACAATAAATATTTAAAAAAATGCATAAAAAACATTAGATGGGGCTAAAGGACTCTACCGTATTTCCTGAAGTCTAAGATGCATCTTTTTTTTAATTTTAACATGTCTGAAATCGGGATGTGTCTTAGAATCGATCTTAGAGAGAGAAAAAAAAAACACAAGTCTGCAAAGGGGCACTGCTGGAGTACCGGCCGGGTGGGAAGCCGGAGCTGTGTAACATCTTCATGCAAGCTGTGGGAGTGAAACAGTATATGCAACCCCTGCTTTTCTGATTATAACCTTCGGGGGAGCTGGCAATTTGCGGGATTGGCTAGTGATGGGTGGTGTCCTTTGTGTCAGACTGAAACTAAAGCCCTTCAGATGTGTGAGAAGCTGGCGTACGGCACAACACTTGGTTAGTGGGTTTGTGGACAGATCAGCAGATACATGGATAGTCATCAGGGTTACTGCTTTGCCTTTAATCCCTTGTCTGCAGGATGGGAGTTGCAAAGCCCTATGCTGGTCCATCCAGGAAAAAGGGGTGCAATCGAGCTGTGCAACTAGAAGGGTTTCACAGGTAACTTATCAGATATTGTGGGGGTACTGTTGAGGTAATTCTGTTTCTGGGGGGTGAAGTACTGTATGAGTTGTTCCCAGTTGCTCTGTAGTTCCGGAACGGAGTCCGTATTTAAGGATATTCACTGCAAATTAATGGTGCGACTTGCAATCAATGGTGCCTTAGAAATCGAGGAAATACGGTAATATTTTAGATGGGATCTCATAATCCTCAAAACAATCATAATATGCGAGGGGAGAGAAGAAAAAAAAACAGATCAGTGGGATTATTCACAAATACAATACTATCAATTGGTATTGTATTAAAAGATATAGACTATACACGTAAGCAGGGGACATGCAGATTAGTTAAATAACATACAGTATTTAACATATTTGAAAGTTACACAGGTCAGGAAGGAGTCCCACAATGTGTCCCGTCATTTTAAGTTAATTCATAATTCTGATTCAAAGGGCCCAACGTGTGTTAGGATAGATCTATTTAAACCCCATAAAAGAAGGGGAGATACTCATCACCTGAGAGCATTTGCTTTGGCCAAAGAATGTAACCAACTGACCCTCACTTATGAGAGAGGAACAGATAAGTAGGAGCGGCTCAGTGAGTAAAGACACTGACTGGCACCGAGTTTGAAGCAGGGCAACCTGGTTAAATTCCCGTTGTCGGCTCCATGTGACCTTTGGCAAGTCACTTTATCTCCCTGTGCCTCAGGCACCAAAAACATATAGATTGTAAGCTCCATGGGGTAGGGACTATGTCTGCAAAATGGCTATGTAAAATTAGCAGTGCTATACAAGAACAAACTATTATAATTAACTATATGATTTGTCTTGTTGGATGTCACATTGGGGTTCTCTGTCTTGTTTATACATGGTCATATACCCAGTAGCACAACTTTGTGACAGAAATGTGTATGGTGAGGTGGGTCTGGGTGCGAGCGTGAGGTAGATTTTAATTAGTAAACAATTGGTTGGAGATCTGTGACCCCTTCCTCCCGGTTTCCAAGCTTGTCATACCTACCTTTAAGTAGCAAGTCCTGAGAGGC